>NW_020230283.1:822500-1025000 GCF_003227715.2 Harpegnathos saltator
TTTAAAGAGCTTCTTGTTTCGATCAAAAACGCCGGACAGACTTTTTTCTCTTTCCTCTCTTTAATAAACAATGTTTTTTCCCATAGGGCCTTTTTCTGCGTTGCCACTTTTCAACCACCTTCTTCCCAATGTTGTCTTTAGTTTCTATAAGAAACTTGTGGAAACTTTTTATTTTATCAATAATTAACAAAAGGATAATTAATTATGAATAATTAATAAAAAGGTTAATATTAATAAAGGTAAAAAGGTAATAATTAATAAAGGATGTAAAATACTTAGAAAATAAGTAAAAATAAACAAATTTCTATATTATCATAGGCATGCCCAACTATCCCTTCACATATGTATGACCATCTGTCGCTCACAGAATATTTTTAATATTTCGTTATTACTGGCGCCCATGAATTTTTTTTCACAAAAATTCTGTATCTTAAACGTTATCCTCTACCGAGTGTGTTAATATGCTGTTGATCACTTATCGCAATAATACAGATGTGTTATTTCCAATTTGAAAAAAACTATGTCCCTCTGTCCCGGACTTGCCCTAAATAAGATTCGCCTCATTTCGCTCGCGAGCACGCGTGAGCCCACAAACAATTGGACTCTCCTAGACCTTTCGTTTGCGCGTCTGCGCCTCCTGCCTCCTACTCGCCCTTTCCTCGGCCGTGAGCTAATTGCGAGCGAGATAAACGCGATGGAAGGAGCCGCGATGACGGATCCGGCGACAAACAGCGCGTACGTGCAACGCAAAATTGTAATGCAATGATTCATTCGGCGAGTAAGAGCGTTCGCATAATTAAGGGGACTCGTATTTAATAATTAAGAGATCTCGCGAGCGAAGCCGCGGCCGGTCCGCCGGATAAAAGCGCGCAATAACGCGGAAACGGCGCGATGAGGGACATACTTTACGGCGGAGTCCCTTAAATTGCGACGCGTCCTTCTCTCTGTTTCTCGCTATCTTTCTCGCTCTCTCTCTCTCTTACGAAGGAACGACGCAGCGCTACCCTTTATTGCCGCAATGGCGAGAACAAAATCCGCAGCCGGAGAAGCAACGGCCGGCGTGAATTTATCGTCAATATGGACGGCCGCGAGGAATCTTTATTGCGCGCGCGGCATTACGCGGTTAAAATCGCGACACTCATTACCCCCCATTATGTTGCGCTGCCACAAGTTACGCGGGAGGAGGGGGGCTGCACGGGGAGAGAAAGCCGGGGAGAGAGAGAGAGAGAGAGAGAGAGAGAGAGAGAGAGAGAGAGAGAGAGCGAGAGAACGGAACAGACGGAGAGATCTTCTTCCTTCCGCTTAATTTCGGCGTAGTTCGACCGTTAAAGAGGAGCTTTAAGGCGGAGGTGGCATATTTCTGCTCGGAATTGCAGGCTTAAGACCGCAAGAGGGGCCCTCCTGTCGCCCGCCGCATATCAAGTACTTGGGGATTCCTCCCGCCGACCCCGCCGCCCCCCCTCCCGCACCTCCTCCCCCGAAGGCGCCTTCGCAGCCCTCTCGACTGGAGAGAATCCCCCTTTTCGCGGGTAACGCGGGTGCCACCCCTTTTCTCTGCCACCCCTTGTCTCGCTCCCTCACAGCCACCTCTGCCGGAGGATTACCCGATATTACGCGGGTTTGACGGCTCGCCTCGAGTGGAGCCTCGTAAAATGAACGGTGGCAGTCACAGGGGTCGTCGCGGAGGGCCATATCGGCGAAGCAGATGCCCCCGCAGCAGGACTCTTCGGATTCCGCCGATCTGCCGCCGGCTTGCCGAAGGTGAAGACGCGCTCGACGCCGGCTTCCCGCGTCTCTGTTCGCCCCCGCCCCCGCCCCACCCACCCCGGCGCCGGGTATTAAACGATTATTAAGACACACGCGGGGCGTCTGCTGCAATATTCGACGGAACCCTCCGCGCTTCCTTCCGCGCGGGGACTTTATCGCGGCATCGCCGTTGCCTGCCGCGTGAAACTCGTCACACGTCGAGCGAGACTGCGTCTCGCGAGGTAATGAGAGAAACCGGCAGAGCAAAAAGAGAACAGAGCGAGAAAAGGAGACGAGGGCGAGCATTGGCGAGCGGCCGGGTAATAAGGTTCGACGATCGGGTCATTAGACGTCGTCAAGGCGAGGGCATTTATTTGAAAAAAAGCTCGAACAATGTCGCGCGCGCCGTGTCCTCCGCCATATTTAACCGTCATAATCGTTCGACCGATCCATTTGTCACTCAGCACGCCGGCGCGCGGCGTGCCAGTCCGAAAGAGAATTATCTCGAGTGACGCGGTGAATTCCGCGGGAACCAGTTAGATTCGTGCATCCGTCAAACGTCCGTCCGTGTACACGTCACGGCCTCGAGAGAAAACGATAAGGAGAAAGACATGAGACAGACAGAGAGAGAGAGAGAGAGAGAGAGAGAGGAGGGAGAGCCGGAAGACAAAACGAAGTCGGAGCTCTCTGTCGAGCGGCCGAAGAACGAAGAACGAAGAGAGTTCCCGGACGGAACTTTGCGGCGCGGCGCGGGTCGGTAGCGTTGAAGGCCGCAGCGCGGCACGACGGAGTGTCGTGCGAGCATCGCGGGTGGGTGGCGAGGGCCCGAGAGGTCGCCGGGATATATTTACATTGGAACGGTCGTCGGTCTCTCTTCGGGCCCGGCGGTATTATCAATATTCATAATCCGGAGCTGGAGACATCCGTGGAACGTGCAGCACGCCGACCGCATGCGGCGCGGCGCGGCGCGGCGCGGCGCGGCCCGACGAGAAAAAAAATCGGATGGGAACACACACACACACACACACACACACACATACATATATTACATACACGCGCGCGCGCGCGCTACGCAGGTACTCTACGTGCACGGCGAAGGGGCCCGTTCGGGCTTGAGCGGGAGGGAGGAAGCGGGGGAGATGCCGACCGCAAAAGATCCAAATCGACGGGTAAATACGTTGTTGACTCTGCGAGGAGAAGCCCGAAAGCCAAATGGAATTCGGTCCGGTGATTTAGTGGGCGGTCTTCGGAGACCGCCGGCCGCCGCGGCTGCCTCCGCCGCTGCTGCATCCTTCTTTCCCCCTTCTCGCTCACCCCCCTCCCGACCCCTCCGCCCCCTTCGCACGGCCGCTATTTCTCGCGGCGTCCTGCAGCCTGCTGCGGCAGCACGGCTGCACGAGAGAAGACATCGCGATGCGGGCGGCTACTGTGCGTGCATGCGTGCGTGCGTGCGTGAGTGCGTGAGTGCGTAGCGGTGGTTCCTCGTGCCGAGGAGGCTCGAGTGCACCTCACGCACGGGTTCCGCTCGGATTCAATTGGAGCGCCTCGGGGCAATAACACGGCGGATAATAAGCCGACGAGCACGTGGAGGCGGTACACGAGACGGAAAAAGCGCAGCGTGAATCATTCGGGAGGATCGAGCCGGCCGCTCTCTCTCTCTCTCTCGCTCTCTCTCTCTCGCTCTCTCTCTCGCTCTCTCTCTCTCTCTCTCTCTCTCTCTCTGTCTCTCTCTCTCTCTCTCTCTCCCTCTCTCTCAATGCGCGTTTCGTTCAAGTACTCGCTGTATCTCTCCTCCCGGAGAGGAGAGGAGAGTCTCGCGATTGCACGGCGTTATTCAGGTCGAGGAGCAGTCGCTCGACGAAACGACGTGACCTCGCGAGCGAACATGCAGGACTTATTTCTAAAACGTCGCGGCACAGACGCGACCGCTCGCACTCGGCGGAATTGAGTCGCTCTCTCGAGCCGGTCGATATCCTCTTTTTATTCCCGTGCCATCTCCTGCGGCGCGCGAATAGAAATCGCGCGGAGGATATCGTGAAATATCGAGCCGCGGCGCGAAATTATCCCAGCGTGCAATGTAAAAGCGTCGGAAAGGGCGAGCGAGCAATCTCTCCCTCTCTCTCTCTCTCTCTCTCTCTCTCTCTCTCTGGCCGTTGATTCAAATATAACCACTCTCGGCTGGAGAGCACCGACGTTATAATAATGGCGATGTTATAGTGGGTCACCGAGAACAGCACTCCGAAAAGTCGCGTTCGTATCTGTGCCGAGAGCTTCTTGCGGCGGCGGGAGAGGTTCGGGGAAGCGAACCAATTAGTGTTTTGCTCGGCTAATGAATCGTCGTCCGGGCCACTCCCGCTCCCGTGCAGGTCAGGTTAGAACCGGAGGTATGCCTCCAAGAGGGGGAGAGAGAGAGAGAGAGAGAGAGAGAGAGAGAGAGAGAGAGAGAGAGAGAGAGAAGCGGGTTCGCGAGCGAGTCGACGAAGCACAAAGGCCGAGCAACCTCGCCGAAGAAGTGGGTTATTAATTATCGGTGTGCTACCTCTGTCCTTCTCAGAGGCATCCTGCTCTTCTTTTACAACCGCCAGCCAACAATCGGCCTACCCGTCTGCAACGTCCGACTGTCGCGGCGCGCCGGTGAGCTCCAGCGTGCGTGCGGGCGAAGGTACAGTGCGCTTAGCCAACATTCGCCCATCGCATCATCGTCTCCCCCCTCTCCCCCCCCCCTCTCTCTCTCTCTCTCTCTGTTGGGCGTCCGTTAATTACTCCACGCTTTGTCGGAGAAGAACTCGGAGGAGAACACGAGCCGGAGAAGCCGCGAAAAGCCGCGCACGAAAGTCGGTCGGTCGGTCGGTCGGTCGGTTTGAAAACAGGCTCGTTGCCCGCGCGAGCGTGCGCGCGTTTATAGGTCGCCGGGCCGTCGCTCGAGAGCACTCACGGGGCTCATTAAAGAGCCGTGACATAAGGAACCGTCGCGGGCGACGCGATAAAAGGCGGCGATCGCGTGCGCGCGGCCGCTCTTATTGCGCGCCATGTGCGCTCCACGTGCCCCTTCCGCCCGTCGTTGAGATTGCGCTTTATCAGCGGATTGCACAATTTTGCCATTCCGCCGGGGATTAGCCGCCGCGGATGTGCCGGAGTGTATGTCCGTACAACATGCGTTTGTTCATTCGTCCGTTCGCGCGCGCGCGCGCGCGCGGCGAAACGCAGCACAGAAGCATTCCGCGTTTGCCGAAGCCGCGATTTTGCCGCAACGCTCGGAGGAAATGAATACCCGGCAGTGTACTTCTTATTGGATTGGCGATGCACGAAGAATTCGTAGGAAACGACTGTACCCTTCGAGGCAGAAGAGATTAAAACCGCGAGAGCCAGAGAGAAAGAGGGGGAGAGAGAGAGAGAGAGAGAGAGAGAGGGAGAGAGATAAAGAGAAGACCAACGAGGGAGAAGCGAGCGCGCGAGTCTCATGCAGGCTGAGAGAGGGACCTTGAACCTTGAGAGGCTCCGATCACCGTTGCGCGAGTTCGTTTGCCTAGCGAGACGAGATTTATACCTCAATTGCTACGAGCCTCAATCAGCATGCGCGCACACGAACGCTAAACGTCTCCGAACGCTGAACAACTCCGAAGCGGGCCGCGCTCGCGCCAAGCAGCGGGGACGTTATTAATCGAATCGATCTTTCCGACACCGTAAATACGACTCTCGATTAACCAACCGCCGGTCATTATACGCGCGTAATTTCCATAAATTAACGCTGCGGCAGCCCCCCGCGGAGGCGCCATCGAGCGATCGCCCTCCGCGGCCGGTGAAGAGCGCGACGCGGCGCGGCGCGGCGCGGCACGCTTCGTCTTTCGCAAGGAGAACGCGCCCCGAAGAAATTTCGCTCAGCGCGGCCATGAGCGCGACGTGACGTCGTCGATCCGTCGATCGACGCCAGCCAGGGCCCTGTCCGCGATTGTTACCTCCGGCGGGGGCGCGGGGCGCTGCTCTAATCGAGCGTGTTCGTCGAGAAAATTTACGAGCGCCCCTGCATTGTCCCGTCTCAAAACGCTCGATACGATGACGTGCGACAGGTACGATGACACGCGGATTACGGCCAGCGCGTGTCCGACACGAGGTATCGCTTGGTACCGACCACAGACTCTCGCGCACACGCACACGCACACGCACACGCACACAGGCCGTCCGTCAAGCGAGAAAACTCACTACGCGCCTCGTAAGACATATCGCGCGTCGACGGGCGCATTCCCGTTCGCGACTTCGCCGAGAGTGACACGCAAAGTCATTATCGACGCGCCGGAGAATCGCGGCATTCTCGACGACGACGACGACGACGACGACGACGACGACGACGACTCGATCCCGGGGCGATCGGGCGGGCTCGCGGGAAATTCCGCGGAGCCCGGCGGAATTGAATCGCGTCGCGCAGTCGACCGCCATGACAGTCACTGCCGAGTCTCGCGCGCATTCTAAACTCCGACACTTTCGCCCATCGGTCCAACTGCTAATGGCGAGCTCTTAGCCGATCATGGCCGCTCGTTACCGCCTTTAGGCACTAAAAGTCAGCGTCCGTCGTGTTTACGAGCGGCCGAGCGGCCGCGAACGACGCACATCGCGGCCCGCGGAAATCTCTCTTCCGACGACGGATGTCCCCCGATCGTCGCCGTCGTCCTCCAGAGACGATGCTCCCCGGGCGCACCGCGCTGCGCTTTCTATCGGCTGTCGGAGTCACGGAGGTGCGACTCCACGTTGAGCCACGACGAGCCGCGCCGCGCGGCTAGATAGAAAGTTCCACGGCGGAGAAACGAGCCGGGGTTTGTGAAACCGTTTTAATTGAAGAAATTCTAGATACCCCCCTCCCCCCGCCGCCGCCGAGTCCTGCGCTCGCGCGGGACAGAGAGAGAGAGAGAGAGAGAGAGAGAGAGACGAGAGCCGGGATCAGGGACGATTAATATCGCGCTCGGCGGCCAATCGCGGATGTCCGTTCTCGGTCGCGGCCGCCGCGGGCGAATAGCTCCGATGATATTTACGATCGACGGAGGCCCGAGGCCTGGCCGTGGCAGACACTGCGACCCGACTTTCTTAGTCACAATGTAATAATGCGCCTCGCGAACGAGCGAGCGAGTGAGCGCGTTTACGAGGCGTCGTCGGCTCGGCGTTTTACCTCGTAAACGTAGGCGGCGGCACCTGGAGCTAACCTACGGACACGAATTTACGTCCTTTGTCCGACACTCGCCACTTTTCCACGTCTCCGTACCGAGAAATGCTTCAGTACCCGCTTGGGGACGATCGCCTCGCGCGAGAGACGACGACGACGACGACGACGACGGCGGCGGCGGCGGGACCTTCATGATCTTGTCCGACGGGAAGAACTGAACTGTCATCGCTCTCGTCGGCACGCACCCCCCGATAACTCGGCCGGCTGCGCTCTACGTTTCCATCCTACGCGATTACGCTTCATTATCGCCGCATCGCGATGCATCGCACGCACGCACGCACGCACGCGAAGCGCATCGATCCCCAACGACCTTTCCTCGCGGCGAATTAGCTAAGTCCGGGATAGATCTGGGCGTATCTTTTTTTTTAAATTGGAAATAACACATCTGTATTATTATACAATAAATGATCAACAATATATTAACACACTCGATAGAGGATAATGTTTAAAGCACAGAAGAATTTTTGTAAAAAAGAAATTCAAGGGGGCGCCAGTAATGATGAAATATTAAAAATACTCCGTGACGGATAGATGATGAGATATCCAGGTTAGCTGGTTAATGTGTGAAGGGATAGTTGGACGTGCCTGTGAATGATGTAAAAATTTGTTTATCTTTATTTATCTTTTTAGTATTTTACATCCCTTTGTTAATTATTAACCTTTTTATTAATTAACATCTTGTTAATTATTAATAAAATAAGACATTTCCACAAGTTTCTTACAGAAACTAAAGACAATATTGGAGAGAAGGTGGAAAAGTGGCAACACGGAAAAGACCCTATGGGAAAACATTGTTTATTAAAGAGAGAAAAAAGAAAGAATTTTATTCGGCATCTTTGAGCGAAACAAGCAACTGTTTCAAATATACTGAAGTTTTTAATGTCAAGTACCCACGATGGTGAAAAATGATAGTCGAATGGATATCGGATCGACGTCTTTTATACGTCTGAAGCATCTAGAAAACGTCGATCCGATGTCCATCGCTCGCTATTTCTCGCTGAGAAAGCTGCCCGTCTAACCTGATAAAAATGAACCATCTATCCCGCTTGGAGAATTCACGTAAAGATGCGCATACCGCGTGAAACGTAGTCTCGGTGACGAATTTTGAGATTAAGTACGCAATACGATATTTTTTTAGTCGTTTAACCCTTTAACGCCCGACTTTTTCATAAGTGTTTTAAGAATAAAATTTGAGCTTTTTTGAACTGAGACTATAAGTAGTGATAACCAAAAAATGTACCAGAATTTTATATTGGTTATTTTATCGTTCGTTTTTTGTTTATTGGTAAATATGACTTGGATCCTGGATGGAAAAGCATATGCACGAAATGAACAACCTATATGGAGAAGAATGAAGGGTAATCTATACGACATAACTCTGATAGTCAGCTTGACATTTTTCAGCTGAAACTTTACTATATTTGTGAGTGAAGTTTATCAGTAAGAGCGTCAAACTTACTATCTCAGAAGAATATCACTTATAGATCACCATTTAGATAGTCAATCGTCCCTTCATTTTTCGCTACATAAAGAACAGGTTTCACGAAAATAGATTGATTTCTTGATTTTCGTGTCCACCATATTGGATCCGCCATTTTGAATTTCTATATTCTTTCAATTTCACATTTTGCATCTGAGAAAGCTTCCAAATGTCTAAAATTACAACAGATACCAATCTATTCATTTATAGTGCACTTCTAGATGTCAGTAACAATGCTAACTATGCCTACTTGGAATTTGACAAAACATATCATCATTAAAACTGAGCTAAAAACAGATTAAACCGAATCTACATACAATCTATCTATATACCATTTTCCAGAAGAAAAATTCACCTTTACAGTGCAGGTGCAAAGAAAACGAAAGTATCTCCTTCTTTGACTAAGTTATGGATTCTTAAATGCGTTTCTGGTAACTATAGTGACCAGTAGGCGTTAAAGGGTTAAGCCCAGGTCTAATGTTGTGACTCAAAATAAACCGTATTCGCAAGCTACTTTTCCGATGTGTGAGAAACATTTTGGAGGTTCATAGAAACATAAAACATTTATTTACTACACAACGACAGTATTTTTGTGCATCAGGAAGAGACACGTCCACTCGTGTGGTACATCCAACACAACTGACTAACAACTGACCGCCGATCACAGCGCTGACGCCTATCATGTACCAACAAAATTATAGCAATTGATTATCTATCCCCTACGCCTATCTATCCCAAAATTACCCTATCGCTCGCGAGGCTGCATACAGAACGAGAAAGGGAGAGGGGAGAGCGGACGTGTATTCCTACCTCGACCTCCTGCTCTCCGGAACTCCGAGTGATTCATATTCGGAGATCAAACGTCTCCTCGGGAGAGGGCCTTCAGAACGGCACTCGAGGCCGCCATCGTCCGGCCAAATGCGAAATCGGAATGCGAATTGCGATCGCGCTACGGTTCCTCCATAAGCATCGTTCGATGGGCCTCGCGGAAGGGCGTGGAGGTGTCGCGGCGAGAGCTGCGCGGCATCCCCGTGAACGTCGGGACGACGATAAGCAGCGAGCAAAGCACGAGGGAGGAGGAAGAGACGCGGGAAAGGGCGAAGGGAGAAGAAGGGTTGCCGCGCGCGCGCGCGCGCGCGCGACGTGACTGCCAGGCCCGAGGGCACTCATTCTCTTAATCTGATCGCTTAGCCCCCCGGTTATTATGCTATTACGCCGTATGACTTGACGGGTTCGAAGGCAATTATCGGCAGTTGGATTTCCAGGCCGGACGCCGCGCAAATGGACAATGGCCGGTGAAAGGCGAAGGTTCGATCGATATCGCGCGCGCGCGCGCGGGCAATGCGAACCACGTCGATGCCGCAGCGGCGGCGGCGGCGGTTGCTGCCGTTGCTGCTGCCGTTGCTGCTGCTTTCCAACGCGTCCGCAGTCGCCGTCGCCGCCGCCGCCGCCGCCACGGTTGCTGATGCTGCCGATTCGTGATTGCCACGGGCTGGCCGCGCGCTCTGTGTGCGGCCGGCGATTACCAGCCCCCGGATAGCGGCACCGATCGGCAGATCGAGATGAAACGAGACGACCGCGGTAGGAATCTCACCCGTTCAGCGCGCTCGTCGGTTGTTTAAGTATCCTCTCGGAGAGGATAAACAGCGAGTCGTAACTCGCCGCGGCTGGCTGAAACAGTCCGGTGGAGCACGCGAGCTGCAGCAGCCGTTCGTGAAATCGGTGCCCGGGAAAACGTCCCTCGCGAGGAACACACACACACACACACACACATACACACAGGGTGTCTGAGGATTTAGGGTGTTGAGGGATCGACTAGCAGGCGGTCGAAACAGAACCGGCCGCGGTAGTTTCCTCGAGAATGTTGCTGAAATTCGTGTTACGACATTTGGTATTCTCAACGGGTCGGATCGGGTGAGGAGCCAAGAGCTGAAGAAGCATTTCCGTGCTTGATGACGTATTTCCTCAAGAGCCGGTCGTTTCGAACGCTGCGGGGTCGAAATAGGTCGCGTATCAGTCGTAGCCGTTTTAGCGTTAACGACGTTACATTCGCGCGCGAGTAGAATGAGACGGGAAGTTGGACGGAAAAGTCATCCGCCATGTTGCGGACTTTGCGATAATTGTTAGGGAAGAATTCACGGAGAAGTGCAAATGGCGGACAAGGTAAAGATGGGTCTCGAGTCTGTTGGCAATCTCGCAGCAATTTTTTATCTCCAATTGTGTACAGAGAGGCCGTTTTACCGTTTTCTTCGCTCAGAGTTGGTAAAAAACATGTTTTAAACATATATGCGTTTGATTTTTAGCACAGTTTGAATATCAGGCTTTTCATGCGGTTTAGAAGTGCGGTAGTCGATAGTTTAATAAGAAAACTTTCTTTTAATCATTTCATATAAATAAACTATGAAATATATATGGTATATATATATATATATACATATATATAAGATGTGAATTATTAAGTAAATAAATATGATATAAATGTATACGTGTAACAATTACTTTTTTAATAACCCTGCAATGTATACATTTAATAATTTTACGTCCGTTACGGAATTTATATTAAATGCCTAAAAAACACTTGTTTAAAGAAACATTTGAAACTGTCGAATGTTCAAAAACATGCCAACCCTGCGCTTGATTTTCTGACACACAAATACTCGTACTCAGTTTGTAAGATTAACTTTGAAATGGAGATGGTATATAAACTCTTGGCTTTTTTTCCGTCTGGGAAATCTGGATTTCTCTGTTGAAATATTCACGCACGATAATATTCGCTTATAATTTCAGAAAAGCGTCACTGGCGCTATTATTCGCGGCCTCACTAGCCTGCCAGAACTATACGACTACGCGAGTCGGGCGAGGCTATAACGACTATCGCGTAATTTGCAAAACACCACAGGACTTTATTCTCGTCCCTCACATGGCCGTGGCGCCGTAAATTGCGAGACACCCGGTGTACACGGACGACACACGAGGAAGCCGGCGGCTACCCCCCGGAACTCCGTGCGCGTAATAATATGTATCGCGAAGGAATATCACCGCGACCGCGGCCGATTAGGGAGCGACCGTAGATTAGCGCAGTTTCGCTAATCACGCTCGTTTCACGCTTCCCCGGTGAAGCGCAGAGGAGCGACGAGTCAATCGGCGCGTCCTCGGCGGAGCCGCGATAACGTCGGCCGACGCTCGGCGCAGAGATTCACGGCGTCGCCGGCCACGTGCGTGCCGTCGTTCGCGACACGCACGTGCCGCTAAGTGCACGCACGCACGCACGCACGCACGCACGCACGAATTTTCCGCCGACGCGGCGGCGCTGCAACAAGAGAGATCCCGAATATCCGCGCGATCCGTCGCGCGGCGGAGGTCGATGGTCGTCGAATCGTTACCGCGCGCCGTCCCGCAGGAATAATTAAATGCCTCCTCCTTTCACAGCGGATAGAGACAATGGGCGGCCGGCCATCTATGGAGCGCGCGCTCCAAAGATACGGTTACGTCGGCGGCAAGATTAGCGGCTGCCACGAGTTGTGTACGCGCTGGCCGGCCTCCCCCCTCGCCCCCGTTATCGTATTCGCGCCGATATCGACGCACGCTCGTGATTCGCGATGCCCCCCGCAGACCGGCTGCATCGGCACGATCGAGTTAATCCGCGGCGGCGAACGCGGTATCGGCCTGTACACGTGTAGATTGAACGGGCGCACCCGCCCCTCTCTCTTGTTCTTTCCCTCTCGCTTCCCGCGCCCCCGTCCTCTCGCTCTCGCTCTCTCGGCAATCGCGCGAAGCCGAATACTCCCGCGAGACTGGGAGAAGAGTCGTTTGTTTCCAGCCACCAAGCCCTTTTTGTGTTTCACGCTCACGAGTTGCGGTTCGCAATCAAATCCCCGTCAAGGACTTTGTCGTTTGACGCCCGTTTTCCCTAACTCGCCGGCCGGCCGGCCGGCCGGCGATCGCGGCGATGCTGGTCCGGGTCCCGCGAGCGCGCCCCGAACACGCCCCGACGCGACGTCGGGGTCCCTTTGTGCAACGACCGGAGCGGAATATTGCGCTGATGAAAAAGCGCGGCGCGCGCGCCGCCCGTGACTCCCGAAAGTGTGTGCCTCGCTCTTAATCGGTTATTCGCTCATTAGCGACTCGCAGGATCGCGCTGTGTCACTGGACTGCACCGCGCGCTGGCGATGTAAGGTAAATGTCTCCCAGTAAGCGGAGCAAGCGGTTTAAGCGTAGGTCGTCATAAAAAATACATCATATAATATTAAGAATAGTTTTGATATAAATAAATTTGCATTTGCGCGAAAACTTAAGATTCCCTTAAGTAGAGGAGAATGTTTCCGGACCAATATGTCTGTGTCTATCATTAATGAAACATTTACGTAAGTAATGAAGCACATTAACGTTCGGATACATTTGTGTCCCCGGTGTCGGGACCGCAATTAGATAATTAGTATGTGCTAATGGGAAATAATATAAATATAGATGCTGTCTCTTAATAAATTTATCAAGCGATTGACCATTATTGCATGCCATAGGTGCATGCTTATTTAATTAATTTTTATTTTAACACAAAAGTATCAAATTGGGTCTATTTTTTTTCCAACTGATCGTCAAATATTGAAGTTTTTTTTTTACAATATTTATTACTTTAATTCATTATTGTTAAAATAAATAGTAAATTTTTTTTTCAAAGTGGTCGGACACTGGCACGTGTCCGGTGGTCATTTGGGACATTTACTTTATCGCGATTCTCCCCAGCCCGCGGCCGTCGGAGGTAACAGTCCTTTTTACGCGCGTAAAATTTACGGGGAAAATTTGGCGATAGAAAAGTCACCGTATCGCTTTGCAACCGGAGAACACATCTGCCTCAATTTATTCGCCTTCCATTTCATTCGAGCTATTTGCGTCTTAGAAGCTATGTATAAAATTTAATGCACAATGTTGCTCACAGCTAGATGAACTCGAGCGAAATACGCGACCCTAACAAAGTGTGGGGAATAATTTGATCATAAACACGACGAGCTGAAAAAGAATTGAGGTGGAAAGAAAATTTGCCACGAAACTTTGGCTGAGGAATGAAGAGACACTCGCGTCCCGAATCGCACTCGTTGATCGAACATTTCGTAACTCAGCCGGCCGTTCGGCATTCGCGCAATTAACGTAAGTCAACGCGACGATCTTGGCGTGCTAATTGTTCCTCGGCGCAGCGGGAATGCTAAAGAGTCGCAAGGAGGGCCGCGCGATTGCAATCATCAGTGCGTTCTTCCTCGGGCGAGCAGCCGCGACGACGACGACGTGAAAAGGCCGCACGAGCGAGCTTTCAAAGAGGAGGTTTCACCGGATTATAAAAAGCGGGACTGTGATTCTCCCCGGCCGTCGGAGGTAACAGTCCTTTACTACGTGCGTAAAAAATCTCAAATCTCCGTGGCGCGTGCGTTCCCGAGACGACTGCGAAAGAGACACCGCGCGCGCGGGAGCGCCGAGCGACTCTCGAGTTTTGACGGCCGCGGAGCGGGAGCAAATTGCATTTCAACCTCGTTGTTCTCTGCCGATTCACAATGCCGACCGGAAGCCGCTCGGTAATGGGGCCCGTAGAAGAGAGCAGCGCACTTGTCGCAATAAAACTTCTCTCTCCGGTTACCACCTCCTCCTCCTCCTCCTCCTCCTCCTCCTCCTCCTGTTCCTTCTCCTCCTTCTCTCCCTCCCCGTCGCCCCCTCTGGGGCCCCCTGCCGCGTCATGTACCCCGGTCATCTTAACTACCAGACAGGACATTCACACTGGGCGATACAATCGCGCGCGCTCGCGTGAGAGAGAGAGAGAGAGAGAGAGAGAGGGGCTCTCTCCTCCTTGTCCGCATCTTACATCCACCTCGTTCCTCCGGCTGCTCCGCCTCGTCCCTCCTATCCCACGCGCATAATTTCTCATCTCGGCCGTATGCAAAGCACCGTTGGCGCGCTTCGCAACGACGCGTTTTCGCCGAGTACTCTCGCGTCTACGTGAGAAAATGGCGGTTCCAATAGTAATCCATATAAAAGAAAAGATTCTTCCTTCGTACCGACACGCGACGTCGCGATGACAATGTTGCGCGGGTGGCGAGAGAAACGCCTTTGGGTTTTCGGCTGAATAAGTAATTGCTGCAATTCGCCAACTCTACTTCTGGGTTCTTCATTAATATCAATCCTTATGTTCTGCTCGGGTCCCGAAGAGAAATTTAACTCTGCATACTTCATTTGTTATATATAATTGATAGTACTCTGTACATTTCATTGTTGATTGTTTTCCCTAAGTGAATTTTCCCTAAGTGGAGTGCAAAAAGTTATGTAGAAGTAAATTTCTTTTCAGGTCACACGGGTCACAGAAGATAAGGGTTTAAGGGGGGAATTACATGGCCCGAAGGCCGTTTTCAAGGCTATTTTTACGAATTTTTTGGTAAAAAAAAACGGTAAGATCAATGGACTCGAAATTTTTATAGCCTATTCATTAATATTCAAAGTATGAAAATAAATCTTATTGAATCACACAAGAACCGATCCAATTTGTAATTATAGATGAAAATGCAGTCATCCGTTTGCAAGCTCTATGTTTGCTGTCGACATAATTCCGGGCCTCTCACTACTCTGATATCAAAAACTGAGGAAGATTTTTAAAATATACGGTTATCGTTATAGCTCGTAGCAAAATGAAGGCAGTGAAGCCAAATTTGGAAAAATAATGACTGTACAAAAAAAAAAGTATCGAAAATGAAACTTTCTTTAACTTGTAATCATGCTTAAAAAAGTGAGTAAGATAAAATATGATATAACTGTGTTCAATGCAGGAGCAAAAACTACATGTCCACTGTATATCGTGCAAAAATTTCAAATTATTCGGTTCAGTAATCCTTGCGTAATCGTATCGACAGTTTAAGAAAATGGTGTTTCCGGATAAACGCGTCTAAAGCTTTATGTGTATTTTCCATATAAATAGTAACAAATTTACGTTTTACCTCAAACATCAATGAATACACCGTGAAAATCTCAAGTCCATTGATCCTACCGTTTCTGTTCGTAAAGAAATTCGTAAAAATTGCCTTGAAAACGGCCTGCTCCGCATGTAATCCCCCCTCCCCCTCTTAAATGACGCAAAGACGAACTCGGGGAATATCCGTCTCGTCTCTCAACGCTGTTAGACCCTGCCGTGATTATCGCGCACCAACGCCCCGCGATCGGGACTCTCATGGTGACGTGAGCCATTGTGTCTCGCGCGCTTGTGTCCACCATAAAGCCCGTCTACGCGTACATTGTGCGAACAAGCGCTCGCGACGCGATTTCTTTCCCGGCGAGTCGCCGGCGAATGAAGACGTTGTGGATGAGCGCGTCCCGCGCGACCGCCGTTAGGAACACAAGGGGGTTCTCCGTCTGCTCCGCCATTGGCAGCTCTCTCTCACTCTCTCTCTCTCTCTCTCTCCGCATCGGAACCCTGACCTTTATCCGTGCAAGTCCCGAGCCCGCTCACGTGACGGTACGTAACGTAACGATTATCCTGCGATCGCGGGATTAAGGGCCGCGGCTTGTCGGGCCGAGGTTGAGCTACGGCATGATCCTCTACGGCTTACGGTCGTTTGTCTGTCGGCGCGGCGGCTGAATTTAATCGTCTGAAACGTAGCGCGCCCTCGGACGCTCTCGGGAGCAGCGAGCGCCACTGGAATCCTTCCTGTCAGATGACGAGACGTTAAACGGTATCCCTGGGGGTATTACGAGCCCCGGCTGCGGAACACGCGAGAGAAGACGGACTCTGCGGGGTTGCGGCGGCGGGGGTCTTCCTCTCACCTCTCGAGCGGTGCTTGTCTCCCCGGCCGCCGCCGCCGCCGCCGCCGCTACGGCGATGTCCCGCGAGTTCAAAACAAACGTCTCCGGGAAGGATGTCATCAGACAAGACGTGATAAACGTCGAGCCGCGGCCGGAAATATGAGAGTGTCGCGCGAAACCCGTAAAGTCGCCGAGTAATTTTGATCGCTACGTCCGCTTGCGCTTACGATATCGTATCGCTCGCTTTCCCTCCTATCTCTCCCCCCTATCTCTCTCTCTCTCTCTCTCTCTTTCACTCTCTATCCCCCCCAAATCCGGTCGCGTCTCGTCGCTTTTGGACGTTACATACGCGCTGGGCCGCGTCGCGGACGTCGCCCGGAACATCGGCCCGGAGAATCGGACGTAGAATTGCTAGATTTACGGAGGAGGAGGAGGAGGAGGAGCGCAACGGGACGGCGCCGGCGAAGTACCGCCGTTTAGTTTCACCTACACCGCCTCCGTCGCCGCGCTCTGCGGCGGCCTTTCGTTCTCCAGTTTGCACGGCCGACGTTCGATTCCGTCGCGCAGGCGGTGGGCCCACGACCGCGGCTCATGGGAATCCCCTTTTGGCAACAACTCGGAGAATTGGCGCGAGAGCGCTCGCAGCCGTGCGCGGCATGACTCAGACACAGCGGCTGCGAGATCCAGGATGGCTCTTTCCAGGCGGCAGACTCGCGCGGATCGCGGCCAAGCTCACGGAAGGATTCGCGCGAGCGAGCGAGCGAGCGAGCGAGCGAGCGCGCGTCGTCTGCAACGTGTCACACGTTGGCTACAGGCTACGTCGGCTGCACGACGGTCGGAGGCTCCTCCTCGTCGGCGAAGGACGAGCGAGCGCTCGCTACACAAACGACTGCGAGCAGGAGGAGGAGGAGGAGGAGGAGGAGAGAGGTCGAGAGGATATGCGCGCAACGGCACCTACGCGGCTTAACCTCGCGCACGTACGCCGTAGGGTGGCGAGCTTTATTTGAGGAACGTGCCGGCGGAACAGCCCGAGAAGCTTTTCGGGTAAAAATAGCGGAAATTGCATCTCGACGGGGTGGTGGATGAAGCCCAGTCGCAGTCTGTACGTGACAGTCGCGTCGCGCCACCTCGTACCGCGGCGGGACTGACACCTTGTGTCTGTATACTGTCGTATATTTGGATGTGGTGTTGACTCTTTACAGCTGTTACCTACGTACTGCGCGACCGGCCGGGGACGACCGCCCCGCCCCGCCCCGCCCCGCCCGCGCCCGCGTATTTCACCCCCGTTCCGTCCGAGCCGAGATAAAACTGGACCGCGACTTCTTTTTTGCGACGGCCCGGCCGCGTCCGCTCGCGCTGCTGCTGACGCCGCTTCGGCAGTGTTGAGTGTATGCAAAAGTTTCGCTCCTCCCTCAGCCCTCTAATGTGATTTTCTTCAATTGAAATATCCTCCCGCCCGTTTTGTGTCTTTGTAAGGCTGTTGAAATTGAGCCGTCGAAAACGCCGTTCGTTATGATTCATTGCTGCGCATATAACCTTTCTCATCCCACCGAGTGAGGCAAATGTCTCCCAGTAAGCGGTTTAAGCGGTTTAAGCGTAGGTCGTCATAAAAAATACATCATGTAATATTAAGAATAGTTTTGATATAAATAAATTTGCATTTGCGCGAAAACTTAAGATTCCCTTAAGTAGAGGAGAATGATTCCGGACCAATATGTCTGTGTCTATCATTAATGAAACATTTACGTAAGTAATGAAGCACATTAACGTTCGGATACATTTGTGTCCCCGGTGTCGGGACCGCAATTAGATAATTAGTATGTGCTAACGGGAAATAATATAAATATAGATGCTGTCTCTTAATAAATTTATCAAGCGATTGACCATTATTGCATGCCAAACCGTAGGTGCATGCTTATTTAATTGATTTTTGTTTTAACACAAAAGTATCAAATTGGGTCTATTTTTTTTCCAACTGATCGTCAAATATTGAAGTTTTTTCTTTTACAATAATTATTACTTTCATTCATTATCGTTAAAATAAGTAGTCAATATTTTTGTTCAAAGTGGTCGGATACTCGGATGTGTCCGACCATTGGGACGTTTACTTTACGCGAAAGGACTTTTTCGCTGCGAGTATTCGATTTCGCCTCGCCACTGATGTAGAAGGCTGTCCAGGATCTATGAATGTTTGCTGCGTTTGGGATTATCATACATAATCCACTCTTCATCGCCAGTAATAGTTTTTGACAAAAAAATTATTGCGCCGTCTAGAAAAACGGTGAAACGCACGTACGTCAAATGTTGTTTCGCAACAACTCATGCGGCGACCGTTTCCCGAGTTTTTGAATTTCTCCCGTTTCACGCAGTCGCCTTGAAACTGTTGCTCGGTCAACGCCGAGCTGCTCTGCAAGTGTTTCCACTTGTGTTTCGGACGAGTTTTCGTTCAACAACGCTTCCAAATTGTCGGCCTCAAGCTTTCGTGGCGTTTCAGAGCGCGGACGATCGCTCGCGCGTCAAAATCACCATCTTTAAAGCGACGAGGCCAATATTTGCACGTGTCGTAGGACATATTTTCCCCAGGTAAAGAAAATGAAGAGAGAAGAGAAAATGGGGATTTACACGCTTTAGCAGTATTTTTTCTTTGCTGGAATTCACATCGAATGCAGTGTCGAATATAAAGTCGCTCATTGCATCAACTGCGTTACGTTTAAGGTTATGTGCAGCGATGAATCATAAAAAATGAACGGCGTTTTAGAAAGCTCAATAGCAACCTGGTAGAAACACAAAACGGCGGGGAAATCGATTTCAACTTGAAATAATTACATTAGAGGGCTGAAAGACAGGACTAAAACTTTTGCATATGCTATTACCGCGCGCGTTATGGGCTCCCTCCCCCCTCTGGCGTGAGGATCGCCGCATTTAGATGAGCCTCGCGAGACGTCGGGACGATTCTTCTCGCTGGCGGGGAATGTTAATTAAACCGTTTAATTAAATCGTCTTAGATGCAGCGCCTAAAGCATTCGCCGGTACCGCGCGGAAGCGCGATTGGGCGTTACAACTCGCGTTCTTCCTTACAACTCTGATAAGATTAATTCGCAGGAAAGCAAACACTACCGCGCGTCTGCATCGCTCGCTCGAGCGAGGGTGTAAGAGGGAGCCACGGAGGGAGCAGGGGGGAGAAGATCGCGCGAATCGACGCTAACGACGTGGAGCGTGCAAGCTCCACGAAAGTTCCGGACAAACTCGACAGTGTCACTGTCGAAAGATTCGTCTCGCCGAAGACGCTCGAGTTTTCCACTGAATAAATTTCGCGTCATCGTTGCCGTCGTCGTTCGTCGTCGCGGCGCGGCGGCGCGGCGCGGCGGCGTGGCGGCCACTCCGCGCGCGCGCGCGCGCGCGCGAGCGAAGGACGCGGAGGAGGAGGAGCATGCTCCTCTCGCTGATTGCTCAGTTACGCGCTCGCAGGAATTCAGATTTCTTAATCCATAATGCATGAGCCGTTTAAGGAGCGCTTAGCCGGAGAGACGTAAACTAATGTAACGGATTGCCGGGCGTTTCGACGAAAATATCGCTCGCAAGCTTCGCGGAGCGAGGCCGAGCTTGCCCTTCATCGCGCGCGCGCGCGTGCGCGCGCGATCCAAGGACCTCGCTGGAAAAAAGGGGCGAGGGGAGGGCGCATTGTTGGCCGTGGGACTGCAGCGTCATGGGTCTTGAAACAGCTCGTAAAATTGCGAATGGCTAGCGAGCGAGATCGGAAGAGGGAAGAGAGAGAGAGAGAGAGAGAGAGAGAGGGCAAGAGAGAGGGCGAGAGAGAGAGAGAGAGAGAGACGCGGAGAAAGAGCCGACGTATCTATCGGATAGGCAAGATCGATGCCAGCCCAGGCAGGACATTCCGCGTGCGTTTACCAGCTACGTGAACCCACCTTCGGGTGCACGCGCGTACACGTGTTTGTACGTGCGTGTGTGTGTGTGCGTGCGTGAGTAAGTGCCTCCCACGCGTACGGATAATGGTACATCCGCGTATCTCGCCGCGAGTACAAGTCGGCGTTACCCACGCCGGTACTCGGGGCGAGCGTAATCGCGTTTGCTGTAAACGATTTTCTGCTCGATGTGTTCGCCGCCATCGGCCGCGCCGCGGCGGACACGCGTTTCGCGTGGTTAGACTAGACGAGCGGCGCGAGCGCGAGCGCGCCGTCTTTATCGGCTTTCGAAAGAAACACGGTGTCGGTCGTAAAGGATATTGAGTACTAGATGCTTTTTAAGAGATAGCTTTATCACCGTTTAACCTTCGCCTTCCGCCGTACGCTACGCCGAACGAGAGTTTCTCTAATGAAAATATAAATAGCGCTCTCTCTCGGGTGCGAACACGGCAGAGGGGAGAGAGAGAGAGAGAGAGAGAGAGAGAGAGAGAGAGGGGAGACAGCGGGAGAGGGAGAAGGAGCGGAGAAAGAGAGACGTCGCGAAGATAGCTTCTTCTTCGACGAATCCGGCGATTCTTCTTCTCGCGCTCGAGCGGCCGGGAGCAGAGCGCGCGCGCGCGCTTCTAAAACGAAAACGTCCCCCTGAAATTTGTCGCTTTTAAAACACTGTCACGAGAGCGAAGAGCGATGAAACGAGCGAGGACCGCGTAGAGCGCCGCGTGTAATCTCCTTTATGGACGCCCGCCTTCTTCGAGCAGAAGGCGCGGCGCGTGGCGCGGTACGTTCGCGGGATTCTCTCAACGGCCGAGGATCGCTCCTGCGTCGCGTCGCCGAATAAACGCGGGTCTAACGCGGGACCACCTTCGATGGACAGACGTATGTAATTTTCGTATCTAAACGGCTCCGCGCGGTCAATGTGCTAAGTGGTCTTGTCCGGCGTGTTTCTCGTATGCCTGCCAAACGCCGCCGACAATCGACTTTATTAGCGTTTCGAGGTGGGACACGGCGCCGCGAACATGGGCGAAATTTTCTCGAAGAACGCTCTTCCCCTCGGCCATGCGCCTCCCCCCCCTCCCTCCCTCCCTCCTTCCCTCTCTCTCTCGCCGATATTTTAATTACGCCGGTGCGAATCGCGTGAGAGGCCGCCGTTTAAGCGCTCGCACGCGAAATCTCACCTTCGTGGCGGGCTATCGTTAAACGCGAACGTGTTCATCATTTTCGCGCGCGCACGTGCGTAATTGCGTTCGTGCGCAGACGAGTCCGCCGGCGCGGCGGGTCGCGAGCGGTGATTCAGCCGCCTTGATACCGCCTGTCACTGGCTAACGTAGCAGAGGAAAGGGCGGCCGGTTCTTGGTCGGCTGGCTTTTGGGAGATCCACCGCGAGAAAAGAAAAACCCTGGAGAGTGGCTCCAGCAGATTCTCGAAATCGAGAGGAATTTTTCCACCGCAGTGCCGCCCTGAGATCGTAAGTTGATGGCGACGGGGACTCGGACGGGGGGCTTCGGCAAAAACTTCCGGGCTATCGGTCGGGTGATGGAAAAGGGCTGATGACGAGAGAGACTTTTAATGAGGCTTCTTATGAGGATCGGGGGAATCGGGGTCAAACTAGACCAAAGAACGATTACTCGACAGGGATCGACAAGGAGGGAAACCGAGCGGAACGCGTAAAGCGTCGTGCAGCTGCCATTACAATATATACTCTCGTAATTTAAAGCCCGGATACTCTCGCCAAAGCTGCTTTACACCGCTCACTTTTTTTTAATTTGATGGCAAAATATGTTGGAAAAGTGATACTCTATTGGGCGGCTCGACACAACTTTGTAGGAATTCATTTTTTTTATTTTTACGGCCTACCGTCACTGAGAAAACGGTCAAGATGCATCATTGGATAAAATTATGCCTATAAAAGTATCGACTTTTAAGGGGGAATTATATGCAGAGCAGGCCGTTTTCAAGGCTATTTTTCTCACGAATTTTTTTCACAGAAACGGTAGGATCAATGGACTTGACTTGATTTTCACAGTGTATTCGTTAATGTTTAAAGTATAAAATAAACTTGTTGCCATCTATATGGAAAGTACACGTAAAATTTTGAACGCGTTTATCTGGAAACACCATTCTCTTAAACTGCCGACACGATTACGCAAAACCTACTGAACCGAGTAACTTGACATTTTTATACAATATACAGTAGACATGTAGTTTTCGCGCCCCTACATCGAACACAGTTATATTTTATTTTATTCATTTGTTTAAACATGATTACAAGTTGAAAAGAGTTTCATTTTCGACACTCTCTTTTTGTACAACCATTATCTTTCCAAACTACTGGCTACTGTCTTCATTTTGGTACGGGCTATAATGGCTATAATGGATATATTTTAAAAGTCTTTCTCATTTTTTGCTTTCAGGATAGTGAGAGGCCCGAGATTATGTCGACAGCAAACATGGAGCTCGCAAACGGATGACTGCATTTTTATCTATAATTACAAATTGGATCGGTTCTTGTGATTCAATAAAATTTATTTTATACTTTGAATGAATACATTGTGAAAATGTCAAGTCCATCGATCTTACCGTTTCTGTTAAAAACATGTATAAAAATAGCCTTGAAAACGGCCTTCCGCATATAATTTTCCCCTTAACTTTGCAAAAATCCCTACTCCCCTTGTCGAACAAGCCCGCGTTCGTACGCCGAAATTTATTTATAAAAATTTCATTCGTACTTCTTCAAGCCTTAAAGCTGTATTCAGCAATAAAGCTGTATAAAACAGAGTCGATAATTCCTCATTAAAGCGCATCACCTAATTAATTCGTACAAATTCCCTCCGCCCGAAATCCGACGATAAGACAATCCACCGTTTAAACCGCCGCAGCGCTTCGCTCACGTGCGTGCGAATTACACGGTCCGCTCTCTCTCTCTCTCCCGCCCGTGCGTAAGCACGGAGAGGCGTGCAAATCCGAAAATTACGCGGCCGATCGGCTTTATCCGCGGCTACCCGGTAGAGCACGAGAGTCCGGAACGACGGCACGAGGAGAGGAGGCCGTCGTGCCGGCCTCCGAGCGAAGGTCCGCGCGACGACGAGCACTGCGCCGTTTTTCGCCTCATCGGCGAAGAAAAAAGTCGTACGGGCGGCCCTCTCCGAGCGCGCGTTCCACACTGAGTAATTTCGCTAATGGTCTTGAATTGCGACGGCGTGGAGCGTCGCGTCGACTCGCTGCCGCCGCTCCGCTCTCTCACTGCCATCTCTCTCTCTCTCTCTCTCTCCCTCTCTTCCTGCCGTCCGACCGACCCCGGTGTGTGTGTCGGGTCCGCGCGCCGGACTCCGACGGCGGTGGAGGTAGGTAATTCGCCGCTGGAAATTCGGAAATTAAATTGGTACCTACGAGAAGGCTCCTTTTAATGCGCGTAATTACGTGATTACGCCGCGGAGGGGTTCGAAACGGTTTGAACTCGGCGGCGCGCATTAAAGTATATCGCCGCGCTGTCGGACGGGAAGGAGAGCGAGAGAGCGAGAGAGCGAGAGAGTCAGAGAGAGAGAGAGAGACGGGGCTGACATGCTCGCGTTGTCTGTGTGTGAGTTACAACGAGAGGAAACGCGGCTTATGCGTTACAAAAACAGGACGCGCGGACGGGCGGCCGCCGCGCCGGTCCGTGGCAGTCGCGTACGACTTTTAAACGCGACGAGACGCACGCGTGAGTTAAAGTACTTTATACGCTTTTTGCGCGCCGCCTCTCGCCTCGCGAGGCGAGACGAGGCGAGCGAGAGCGCGCCGATGAGCTCGCGATGTGCCAAATGCGATTTCACGCGTCAGCACGTCGCCCCGAGCGACGACACATATCGCGGACACACCGAAGAATTACCCGCGAAGCTTTCTCGCTCGCGATAATCCGAGCGACCTTCACCGACGTTCCGGCCGATGGCTTGACCTCTGTCCCATTGACACGCGACCCACGGGCACCGAGTGCAAGAGGAAGTCGCGTTGCTCAGCGACCGTGAAACGTGTCGTCAAATTTATGCTCGCGTATGCAGAGATAAAGGGAGAGAGAGAGAGAGAGAGAGAGAGAGAGAGAGAGACAGAGAGCGCGCGCTATTTATTTATACGCTCTGAGATATGCCCATATCATCAAACACCTAAAAATGAATTAATAAAAAAATAAAATTTTATGTCTCGAATAGACGAGCAAAAGGCAACACAGTCGGTTCGTCATATCGTGAAGTAACATTTAACGTTTACAATGTATGTACGTAGCTATAAGTGTCAGTCAAATTAACGAGAGCTTCTCACGCATCAAACAACGTTGTTTCAAACGTTCCAGGAGAATAGGATAAAAATCACGTAAATTCCTCAATTCCGCAGTCAATCTTGATCAACGAAGAAGAAAGATTGTTCGATAGCGACGCAATACAATAGGGATGTTTGTTTGACACAGTTCTACACAGTAAAAAACATGTGTTTATGTTAAAATTTTCCCGTGTGGAAGGTTTCGGTTTAAATTTTTAACACCGTCGTGTGTGTTAATTTAACGTAGCGCCGTTGGGTCACTTCCACTTTTCCGTGTCAAAGTAATGTTAATTATAATTGTTTTAAATAACATTTACCACGCGTTAAATTGTTCACGTTTCTCATGTTATCAGTCGTAAAGAGATCGCAGTCTTCCGTTGTTTGATTCCTGCCGAACGCGGCGCGTTGCGTCGACTCAACGTTTTAATTCCGTCAGGACTATAAATAACCGATTCTCTCAAACGTTAAAAAATAACATTTTACTTTAGTTAAATTCAACATTATATATACGCATCAACTTAACATAAACTCTCATTCTTCTCTGACAATGTCCAAGCGTTGAATTTTTACGTCAATTTTTCACACGTTATCTGTGTTACTTTTTAACACAGTGTTCGCTTTCTGTTAAATTAACGCGAAAATCTGAGAGAATAAAGAAAATAACCACGTGAAGTGTGTTGAACTCGATGCAAAGTGTCTTATCACGTAGACTTGGGCAGTGTCGGAGTCTATCTATCAGGTGGTCTAGTTTTCTCTAACGTAGTTACAGAAGCAGAGAGAGAGAGAGAGAGAGAGAGAGAGAGAGAGAGAGAGAGAGACAACGTTAAAGGCACGCGCGGGTCCGATCTTCGAGTGCGCGCCATGAAGAGAAGCCTCTCTTCGCCACAATGGCGACATTCATTTGTTTTTAGCGCATCATCCGCGCCAGAATCGGAGCGATAAATTGCTCCGGCGCGGCGCGACGGCCGAGAAGTGGTGCGATTAATTGCTTCGTCTCTCTCTCTCTCCCTCTACTTAACGGGCATATAACAGCAACGAGTAACGCTCGCGAGTAACATTAGCCATTAATCGCGACATTTGCCTGCTTAATTGACACGCTATCCGTTTAACGACACGGACGATACGTTAGAGACCGCACGGCGCTCGTACGATTAGCGTCGCGGTATGCGACGAGCTGCGCGATCAATTTCACTCCCCGGGGGAATTCGAGTCGACGCGCGGGCGCGATACTTTCTTTTAATTAGGCGACAACGTTTGTGCTTTCACGGTGGTTGTGCGCGCGCGCGGAGATTACCGCGTTGCGCCATCGCGCACGTCGCGCGGCTTTCGACGGGGAAAGTCACGCGCTCGAGGAACCTTTACGACCTGATGAGACCGGCTGATTATCGCCAACGACGCGTCGATTCGATTCGAGAAATTCGACGTGTCTCGAGAACGCGCGTGGAAATTCTTCCCCCGTCCCCCCCCCCCTCCTCCCCCCTTCTCTCGCTCGATCTCGTGCCGCGAGTTTATTAGAGGTCCGATAAATTCCCGAGGAGAAGCCACTGCGGCGCGACCACTCTAACCGGGCCGTTCCGGAAACGGCGACAGAACAGTTTTCTCTCGCCGCGAGAGGAGTGAAAATAAACGGTGTGCTCCCTCTCTCTCTTTCTCCTCATTCTTCCGCACGCGCGAAACGGCCGAGCGTGCCATTGTCGTTTACGACGGGAATACATGAATGCCGAAGCGGCGCGGCGGCGAAGATGCCGTCGTTCGCGGTGTCCGTAATGGCGAATCCCGACGATGTATTTTGACTTTTGGTACCGCCCATCATAAGTCGGGAAATATAACGCCGCGTGATTTACAATTCGACCGGCTCTAGCTGACTCTCTCTCTCTCTCTCTCTCTCTCTCTCTCTTACTCTCTGCCCCCTTGCCTCCTCCCGCGTCGTCCCTCGACAGGCGACGGGCAGTCTATTACTGTCGATGGAACGCAAACACCGGCGCGAAATACGCCCCGGCCACGGCGACGCAGGAAATCCAGAGCCGCGGCTAACTCGCAATAAGAATGCCGTAAACTTTCCTTCTCCGCCGCGGACGTGGCGTTGCGTCATCGCGTGTTATGTCGTTCTCGTCATCGCGTCGACCGGCGGCCGGCGGCCGGCGGGGCTTTTCGCAGGTAAATCGCGCCCCCGGGTCCCCGGGCTAATTATCGTGACCGGCGAGTGCTTTCCAAATCGCTATTTATAGGGGGGCAGAGGGGGGAGGGGAGTGGGGCGTGCGTCTTTTTGCCATGCCGATCGCGAGGGAGAGACCGAGCGGAGTTAAAAGGATAGTATATCTTGGAGCGCGCGGCGCGGCGGAACGGATACTCTCTCGCTTGTCACCAGCAGAAATAGTTTCACGTACGGAGGCTTTTATGACATTCACGGCGAAGAGGAAGGTGAGGAGGCGGAGGCGGAGGCGGAGGAGGCGAGCAGCGGAGGGGCAGCGGTAGGAAGAGGAGGAGGAGGAGGAGGACGAAGAGCGAAGGGAGAATTATTCCCGTCCTGTTCTTCATTCAGCGACTCGGAGAAGCCGCTGCCGCCACCAGGTCGGTGCCTGCCTGTACGCCGATGTTCGATCTTTATCTCGAGATATTATCGATACGCGTATGCGTGTGCGTGTGCGCGCGCGCGCGCGCGCCCGCAACGGGGCCTGTAATTTAATCTAATTAATCACACCGCGAACCGGTATTGTTCACGCTCGGCGGCATTAAATTCGCGCGAGCGTGGCGGATTAAAATTACCTCGTCGCTTATTTAACCGTTCGGACCCGACTCGAGAGCGAGCGCGCTTACTTAAATCCCCGGTACCGAGATACTACATTGTTACACGGTGTTTGATTATATTCGCAATACCGCCGGCCGGCATCGCTCGCGATCGCGTTAGAGATTTCGTCCGGCCGCGGGACTCCCGGCGACGCTGATTTCTATTGTTTGTTAGAGGTGGCTGTATCGCCTGCCGGCGACAAACTGCACGCTAAATCTCCCGCTCGCCGTTGGCCAGAGCCCGCGCGCGCGCGAAACACATTTGCGGTCGCGGAATCGATAAAACGCGCGCGCGCGCATTTAAAATGTTTCCCGCGAAGAGTTGGCGAGCGCGGCGGGAGTCGTTTAAAAATACGAGCCGGCCGTTCCATTCATCCCGATCGCACCGCGCCAATTGACGCGCTCTATCGCGCACTCTCGCCTCGACGTACCACCCTCTTTTTCACTCATCGCACCATCGACTGCCGTAACAATGCTCGCGGCGGGTAATAGATACATTTATCAGCATCCGCGTGTCCGTCCGCTCGCTCGCTCGCTCGCTCGCTCGCTCGCTCGCACGCAGCGCGCGCGAGACAAATACCTACTCGTATTTCGCGAATACTCTTCTCCCTCTCGTTCTTTTTCCCCTCGCCGTCGGCCGCCGGCGAGACCAACCGACAGCGCCTCTCTCTTCGCTCGTCGTCCGCTCGCGCGAGCGAGCGAAGCGATGGGGTGAGAGAAAGGGAGCAAAACGAGCGGCGGCGCTTGAGTTATGACGGTCGTGGCCCCGAAAATATTTCGCGAGAGCTTTATAATCCTCGGGAGCGTTTCGTCGGGACGAAAGATGTCTACATATAAATACGGGAGAAGCACCGGCTATATAAATATATAAATGCAGGCGCAGGGGGAGCCACCGCGAAAAATGTCTCGATGGACGTGATACTCTTCCTCCTCTCCTCCTCCTCCTCCTCTTCCTTCTCCTCCTCCTTCGCCTCCTCCTCTGCCCTCCACGCCGCCGAGCCCCTAAACGCCGTCTTTGGGATAGCCCGGCTGCGCATTTATATGCAGAGTGCACTTTCCGAATATGCATAAACCTCACGGGAGAGAAGAAGAGAGAGAGAGAGAGAGAGAGAGAGAGAGAGAGAAAGAGAGAGAGAGAGACAGCGAGAAAGGCGGCCACGTAGGTACTAAGAATTCCTGCGCGATGCCGCTCGTTTTTGCAAAATGATGCCCGTCGCTTAAGGCTGGGAGGAAAAATTGAAATTCGATACGACCGAGTGCGGCATAATCCGTAAATTAGCGCCCCCCTCCCCCCTCCCCCCCCCCGCGCCTCGCCGGCCGGTAATTCGATGACAACGTCGCGCGTGCGAATTTTTAATTGGCTCGCGCGAGCGTCATTTAACTTTCGGCGCGCGTGATGCGCGTGATATATTAAAAAAACACCGGGCGTTCCTGATAATGAAGAAGAATGTTCTGATTTAGCCGGCAGGACGCGCGAGCGAGCGAGCGGCCGGACGGCCCCGGGCCATTTCCATTTTCCGCGATATTTATTTAACGACAGTTGCGACTTTTTAACGCAGACTAATTGCGTTGTACGCGGCCCCGCGAGCGAACGAACGTACGCGCGCGGCGCATAATTGGGATTTATTTACGTGTAATTGAATAGCCAATTCTATTAGCGGCGCCCGCGCCCGCTCTGTAACGCGAGCCTCCGCTCGATCTATTTAGCGATTTGTTCCGAGCGTTTTGTCGCGCGCATATGCGTAAAATCGCGACAGCGCGGGCTGGGAAGCGGATTCCGCGGCGCCGAGCGAGCTTCGCCGTCGCGAGCTTCGCCGTCGCGGATTTCTTCCGCCGAGGGATCTCGGGGCATCGCGGCGCGGCGCGCCGTCGCTTCGCGCGTCGACGGGATCTAAATCAGACGAGTGAGAACGCGCGTTTCCTGCCCGCGAGGCAGTGTCGAGGAGATAAAGTTTTTATCGCGTCAATTCAATCGTCCGCGCGATAATTAACGCGCGTGTAACGCCCCTGCGGCCTCGCGGCGCGATCGCGATTTATGGCGTTCGCGCCCGCGTGTGTCTTAAACCGCGTGCAACGTATCCTACCCTCGGCTGATTTATTTCTCGAATTATCTAACCAGTCCGCGAAACAGTCCGGCGTATCCGGCGCACGCACCGCTCCCATCGCGATAACGAACGCTTCCGATTTCCAGGGCGGATGAGTGTCGAACGAGCGAGCGTGTCCCTTTTTCTTCCTCGCTTTCTCTCCTCTTCTCCTCGCTGGCCTTCTCCGCTGCCCCGTGAGACGCAATAATCCCGACGATACGCGCGAAACGGCTGTAATTTGACTTAACACAAAGACCGCGGCATCGCCGACGTATACGTGATCGCGGCGCATTAGTCCGGATTCGGCCTCGGCCACGAAATTGAACGTAATCACTACCCGTCCCGCCGGTTAAATCGATCCCGTCGCGAGAATGAGCGTCTTTAAAACCTCTTGGCGTTCTTATGAGATTACAGGCTCGCTCTCTCTCTCTCTCTCTCCTCTCTCTCTCTTTCTCGGATGGATCCCTTAATATTCTATCGCGACGGCCGGGCTCTATCGTAGCGTTGTCATCGTCATCATCATTATGTCATGCGTCTAAAAATTTCTCGAATCAACATATATTTGCATATTCAAAAGAGGAAACGGCCGGACGAGCGTTTCAAAAGGCGCGTCTTTAATTTATTTTCTCGCCCTGCCAGCTTGCCTCTGCCTGCCTGCCTGCCTGCCTGCCTGCCTGCCTACCTACAACGCACGTCCGTCGACCGAAACTGGAATGAAATCAGGAACACGCTCAACAATGTACGGGGACAGGATTTATTGCTCCACGTAGGAAAGCCGGTTCGCGAGAGTGACACTCGTTTCGTTCCTCCTTGGCAGGCGTATTCGTCTTTTCGTGAATTTATTCCGCAGTTTACCACGTGCGCGCGCGCGCGCGCGCGCTCGTTTTCTTTCTCTCCCTCACTTTCGTGGCCGAGAGACGCGGATTTCGTCGGTAAGCGAGACGTAGACAAAACTACTTAAGCGCGGCACGAAGGTCTGCGGCAGAGAGGAGCCGAGAGCGAGAGCGAATGAGAGAGAGAGAGAGAGAGAGAGAGAGAGATATTCGACGGAGATTCGCACGAGAATGGGGTAGCAGCCGCGGCAAGTAGCCGAATCCAGTTTCGTATCTGCGGCACGAATTCCCTGTCGGAGGCGCCTCTCTAAGTAGCGCCTCGTAGCTCATTTCACGCAGACCCGGTAATGGCTTTTCGACTTTCCGCGCGCACGAATGCTAAAAACGTCTCTCTCTCTCTCTCTGTCTCTCTTAGTCGCGCCGCGTTTACTCCAAACGACGATGGGACGACTTGTTATGCGAATCGGTTCGCCGCGCTGCGCACAGGCTGGATGACATTTTATCGGCATGGCATACTCGATTAAAGGCTCAAAGACTGTCTCTGCCCTCGTTACACGCCGCGCGATATTCCTCTAAAAAAGGGGAAAAATCTCTCGCGCCGTCCCTTTTCCCACTGCTCGATCATTACGCGTAATGTCGCTTCGAAATTTTACACCCGCGGAATCATCTCGACGCGGTCATTCAATTTCATCGGTGCGTCTGATGATGCGTAAAATGTAAATGCGATTTGGTAAATGGTGTTTTGGCTGTCACAGCCGTTCCTAGTCGCGTATCACGTGTGAAATCGGCCTTTTAAAAGTTTATCGGCGCTCTCCGTCTTGCGCGGAGTCGTCGAATTTTAACGAGACGTCGACGAGGCACGCCGACCTCAAACGTCGGGGTAATGTCATCTTTCCGCGAGCCGAGTGTATATACGCGAGGCGCGCGACAGCGACGCGGATATTTAAATAGCGACTATAAACCGACCGGCCAGCCGTGGCCACTTTAATGCCGAACGCTAGTACGACAAATATTAACAGCGCGTATTACGAAAGGCTCGTAAAACAAAACGCGCGCATACCGCTGCGTGTATGCCGATGAGTACGCGTATGCCGAACTTCGACCGGTCGAACTGGCTCTAAAGAGTCGTCAGGAGAGCCGGCATTTGCATAAAAATGCCGCGCCGTTTCTGTCGTCGAGGCGACGAATGTATATTGTGGAATAATATGAGAATAAATATGCGGAACAAAGTACGCGCAGAGAAAAAATAAACACACACACACATATATATATATATATATGTATATAAATGTAATATAAACGTATCTCCCCCCTCCCGAAACTGTACCGTGTGATATTTTAAGTCTTTCAAGTCGTTTCTGTCGCCGAAGCGACGAATGTAATATTGGAGAATAATATGAGAATAAATATGCAGCACACACGAAATGAGGAGAAAAATAAATATATAAATGTAACATAAAAAACAATCCCCCCCCCAAAATGATACCGTGTAACATTTCAAGTTTTTGTAGCGCAAGTGTTAGTTCAGTTGGTCGGCTTTGAGAATTTCGGCACTCTGCAGCAGAGCTTTGTACCAACTCGGCCAAGAATGATATATTTGGTCGCGAATCTCATTCGAAATTATTAACATTGTATAAAATTACAAAATAACAATAATAAAAATTATAAAACAATAAATAAAAACGAACAATTCAGTTCAAAGTTATTGTGACCAGTTCCACTGACAAATGGATATGTTTTCAGAGTGGGGAAAATTCTAGAACGACAACGTCGAGGCCGCGCAATAATTTTCCAGTTACAAACGGCCCAAAGTTGGCCAATGATACACGTGACGGATGGGAGTCGGCAAATTTACGCCGACCGGGTACCGCTAAAAACTGCAATCACCTCGACCGCGCGAATTCGCGCGTGGGGATTTTTCGGGGAAGCTTCGAATAGCGGTGCGCGCACGACCGCCCCTATTCTTTTCATCGTCAAATGCAATGCAATTCGCCGTCATGCGCGCACACGTACACACGTGTGAGTGTAACGCGATACTCCGCGAGAGAGTGTCTCAAATGCAACGCTCGGCCATTTCGCGTCCTGCGAGGTCCAGGTCCAGCCAAGTCCACCCACGTCCGGCCGGGTCCGTCGGCGCGAAATTAGCCGCTGCGCCGCGCGTCCTTCGCGCGTCGTTCCCCGCGCGCGCGTTGATTGCACCTCGCTTATTACATCTCACACGTCGCGTCGCGATTATTAATGCGTGTCTTAACGACGCGCGCGGAATTAACGACGGCGTCGATGAGAAGTTACGGTTTACCGCGGAACGGAGCTTCGATTAGCGAAAGATAAACTCAGATTCCGCGAGCTCATTTAACGCGTGTCTATCGCGCGACGGCAAGATAAATTCCGGCACTTGGCGAACATACTCGCGGCGCGAGAAGTTCCCCGACGCTTCGGAGGTCGTACTCGCGTGTAAAAAAGGAGAGAGTCGAGCGAGCGAAGGACGCGAGCGACGATCGCGAGATCTCAACGCGCCTAAATTGCCTCGCCAGCGAGGTAATTGCGAGATGTTAAACGGTCGCAGGCGATGTACCGTGCTGCTGCCGCGCGATCATCGCGGTTTGCTTTCGCGATACCGAAGTTAACGTGTGACATAACATTCGTCTTGACGCACGGCGACGCGAATGCACCTTAGGCATCTAAAAAATTAACGATCGCGACGATCGTGAAATGGGTCGCCGAGAGCGAGATAACCGCGAGTTTCGAGCTTGCGGTGGCGCAATTTCGATGCATATTGCGCACTGCTTGAAACATTCAGCGGTCCAGCATTAATCTTTTCAGGCTTTTACTCACACGTGTGTGATGTGTCGTTCGGATACGTGCAATTTTGCTCTTTTCTTTCAAATATTGCCGACAGAGATCATTTCGCTCAGCGCGGACAATGTATCCGTAAATAAACATTTCCCACCCGAGTCTCGCAAAGGGAAAGATGTCGTGTCATTTTCTTTTTTTTTCTTTTTTCAACAGATTTGTCGCTGATGAAACGAGAGAAATAATTTTGTTCAATAATTCAATAGCTCCAACTATGCAGGTATAACAGTGCATAGTTGAAACGTTATATTCATATGAATATGTTTATTAAAAATTAAGGTCAGATGTTAGGATGTTAGGATATATCGCCGTGCGCATTTACTGAATAATTTCGCATTTGAATACAAATGCAATTTGAATTATATGCAAAAATTACAAGCAAAGCAAAGGGCATTGATTTCAATGACTTTTGTAATCTCGATATATCCATCTTCTCACACTAATGAAAATTATCAGTCTCGCGTAATTTCAGAAATTCCATTGTTTCTCATGTGAAATTTATTCGACTCACCGAAATATCTCGACGTCAGGGTCGGCCACGACGTCCGCTTTCCAATCTGCAACAAAAAGATAACGTTTCACGGATTAAATTTAAGGTTCAAATAGGTAACGAACAAGCACGCGCAAAAAAGGGAGAAAGAGAGAGAGAAAGAGAATCAGTCTATTGTGACCGTAGTTCAACGTGTTTTATTCTGACAATTATATCTGAGCTTTCGACCGCGAAGGATTAAATGGAGGAATACGAGAAATCTGGAAGCTTACCTTCGACCCTGCTCCGAACCGGACCCGAACCGGATCCTCCGGTACGGCATCCTCGTCCATTGAAACAGCATTCTCCGGAACAGCTGCCCGATGGGTCGCAAACTCTGCCGAATCTGAAACAGAAAATGTCGTCCGTAATTAATTATGCCCGCAGGAAAATCTCTCAGTCTCGATGCATCGAGAATAAGCGCGTAGCACGGAGATTAGGTTAGGTTAGGTTAGGTTAGAGTTTGGACTAAACAAGTATAAGATTCGAATGTATGTTTCTGCGGGAAATGCAGTGAGAGCGAAAGCTCACCTCTCAAGTTTCACGCGTCTCCATTGTTCACGATGTTGCTTCCGTCGCGATTACGCACGCAGTGTCGTAATTTGTCTCACGAACGCGCGGATCGATCTAGAGAAAACTCGCGAGATAGCGCGCGCCATCGTGGACGCGTTCTGCTTTGAATCGAACAGTAATGGACGCTCGCGCGACGAAGTACTTATATGTGTTGTACGTGTGTGTGTAATGTTGTATGTGTGTTTCGCGGTTGCGCGATTTTTATCGCGCCGAGTCAGAGCAGTGTTACATATTTCGTATCCACGTCTGACTGCTATAAATTTAAGGCCAGAAATATTCAAACAGCATTACGTATCGCTATTAATAATACTGCGCAGCTTTCCCAGATTTATCTATCTGTGATTATATGATAACAAAGATATAAGATAAAAGGAATTTGTTTCTCCTTTTCTCTCTCTGATTTTTTTTTCTTTCCTTCTTTCTTTCTTTCTTCCTCTTTCTTCTTTTCTTTTTTTCCTTTTCTATTTTTTTCTCTATTTATTGCGTAAAAATCTTTTTACTCGTTATACTATTTTTCAACTACTGTACACCAAAGGGGGTCAGACCTGTATATTATTAATAAATAAATAAATATATATATATATATAATAAAATAAAATATATATACATATTTGTTCCAACTTAATCCACTGCAATGTAGTCGCTTTATCCTTTAATTTAAAACATTTGTGCAAGAGAAGATTAGGTGACTAGTAACGTAACGTATTGTCAAAAAGCGATATATAGCGTAAAATTTGAACTGTTTCGGCATTACTTGTTTATCGGGATGAAAATCCATTTGACGGCATCCGTTTGAGATCATTTAATGTATTTTCACCGAAATTCGCAGTAATAGGACGTAAATGTTTTTGGACGGTTCACTGCCATATTTTGTTTAATTATTTACTATACTTTAGAATTTATGTAACGTTAATATTTGACATTACGTGTTGACTATCGAAATAATTATATCTCTCGATCTCGCATCGTTTCTTCGAGCATTTTCAAACAGCCACAGTATAAACAGCCACACGGAGAAAAGCAAGTTGAGCGATGTCAACACACAAAATAAATTATTGAATTTACCGCGCGACTTTGGTGACTCAACGGAAGCGGAAGAGTTAATGCACGCTTCGACGATATTAATCGTATTTCTGCGTGCATTGAGCGGCCCAGCTACGGATTAAGATCTCGGATTTGTGTGCGGACCGCAAAACATTAAACAGAGGAATACTGAGAGAGTCGGTGAATTGTACATTCGAGTAATCTTCGTTCGGTTCAGGCGGAATCCTAATTCGTATCCGCCGAGATGCAATTGTCTTCGCGGTGAAGCCGCATACTGTCCCAAATCCCCCGAAATAGAAAATAATTTTCTTCGTTGGTAGCGACGAGAGAAGAAAGGATACCTCGATTTCGATGAATCGGGAGAGTATGAGAGAGATACTCAATGCGGACTATAATTTGGATACAAATGAAAATCGCGTCGGCCTTTATACGTTTGACTTCTAAGTAGGCGCATGAAGTCAGAGCAGTCTGACTTTAAGTAATTTTGAGTCGATATCCTCAGTATGTATAGCAAAAATATTTCTTTTTTAATTTAGAGAATTTATCTGTTTTTTCGGTTAAAGTAATTAACTCAAATCATCAAACTGCATCGTTCTTCTTTTTTTGAATACCTCCTGGTTTTCTTAAATTCTAAAAAAGAAAGTAGGCTCGCTGCTGACTGCATGCGCATACTTGAGAGTTAAGAGACACAACGGCTGCGCACAATCGAGAATGAAATCGTGATTTACTACACGCGGATCTAATTTTTCTGTAAAAGTCGGAAAACAAAGCGCGGCATCCCCTGTTGTTTGCGTGGCGTTTGCAACTGAGAAATATACATCGATCTTTGGAGATTTAAAAGTTGTCGTCATATTAACAAAAGTTAGATTATTATTGCAACAGCATATATACTTGAGACCAAATAGAGTAATAAAATCTGATACGATTTTTTTCTGACGAAAAATCTAATACGATTCCGACAAATAGTTATGTATAATGATTTAAAAAAAAGAAGATATCGTACGCTAAATATTGAAAAAGGTACCAAGTGTTCCTTAAATACCTCAAAAATATTAGGCAAATAAAAAAATGTTGCGAACAAGACTTGTTCAAATTAATTGGTAAAAAAATAATAAAATTAAAAATGAAGGTTTTCGTTAAAAATTTTTAAGTTGAGCCTGAGGTCTCCTTCAAAACTACTCTCTAGGTCAAATGGGTATCGTACTATTTGATACATTTGTTAAAATTTTATAACTTTTGCCTGAAACATTTGTGTCTGCCGCGCTCATCAGTTCCCGAGATATTCGACCTGTGATGTATGAAATTTAATAACTTGTATATACAGAGGAATATTGAATTCGTACAATCTGATACAAATGGCTTTCATTTCCGACTGTTTCGATCGCGAATCGAGACCAACCGGTTTTCAACAATGGTGCAAAGAGCGTTAATTAGAAGAACGTCACTGAAGAGCGATTTACTCACCATTAGCGGGATATCCGAATGAAAAGGATACGCGGGAAATATCCAAGTGAGATTTCGTGAAATTCCGAGTTCCCCCGAAACAATGTATGCCGGGCGAAACGTTCGCTTGCGAAGCGATCTAAAAATCCGTAAAAACGATTACGTTTGAGATCAAGTGATTTAGTACACGCTTGTCGTCAATTCGATACCGCCTGCTGAAAATTGTTATTCCGCTCGGCATGAATGCACGTGTGTATGCATGTATCATGCCGGGATAACCGGCGAAGCCCGATAAGCAGATGGAAATATTCTACGGTACGGCAAGGTTTACTAGTGAATTTGACGGTTTGCTGAAACCCTCTCACGTAGGAAAATACCTGGGATTTCTGGAATGTATTACCGATTTTCCCTGATAAAAGAGAATGCACGCTACGCACATCCGCACCGTTCACGCCGGAGGAAAAGACCGAAACTTCGCTGTCGGGCGTGTCGCTGAAAGCCCGATACTTTAGATACGCGAACGCGAGAATCGAATTTAAAAGCCTGCTTCAAACGTGAAAAACGATTCCGGGTTTTATTGAGCGATTATCACGATACAAGTGTAACACGTGTGTGGATGAAATAACAGACAAAATATTACACGACGATAACGATAGCTTGCGAAATTTAATAAAAATAATTCCCACAGTTGGCGGTTGGCCCGCTCGTCCGCAAATTGCTAAAAAAAGATATATATCGGCGCGGTATAATACATTTACGCAGCCGTTCTTGTCCTTCCCACGAGAATAGAAATTAATTAAATACAAATTAAATGCAATCGAATGTAAAAGCCGGCATTTCGTGCAAAATAATTCGCAAAAGCCCACACTATGAAGGGAGGATTCTAGGAGGTGAAAGATCTCGTATATTCAGCGACTATCTATTAAAGGCAGGTGCGCAGGACTCGGGGCGGCTGTAAGACGGCAAGAAGGAAGGAAGGAAGGAAGGAAGGAAGGAAGGAAGGAAGGAAAGAGGAAAGGTCGAGTGGTTCGTCGACTTCGACAGTTAATCCGGCGCCTAATATCCAGGGGAGAAGAAGAACGGGCAACGGAACTCCACGGCCCTTTTCGGTGCACAGTAACGCGGGGAGAAGCCATCCTTTCAATCTCCCTCGATTGGATACATCGTGAACGGGGCGGAAGAGAAAAGGAGGGTTAATTGGTCCGGTATTGACGGACGTATCGGACGTAATCCAGACAGGGTCTGCCGATTCGACGACGACGTCGCGCCATAAACGTCAAGACGTCGATCGCTCGCGATTCTATTTCTGCCGAGACGACATCGCTTTTGTTTCCACGCGTCAACCAAAAACCGAAGTCGATGAGAGCGTTCGGTTATTACTTCCACACACACACACACACACAGTTACCGTAATTACATTCACAGCCGATCGGGAGTAATTAACTCGCGACATTGTTGTGAATTATGCAACTCGTCGCGCCGTTCGCGTCTGAACTCGCTGCAGCCAAATGAGAATTGATGAAACGAGATCGCAAGGGTCAGCCGGCTCTCGCAATTTCGGTCTCGCGAATTTCTCCGATAACTTCGGCTCCGCGTTTTCTCACACGATCCCCTTGGGCGCGGACGCGGACGCGCAAGTTTACGCCGCGCATTCGGACCTTCGACCGCGAGGAACAATAAAACCCGCGTGTTATTATCATTCCCTTATTTTATTCCAACTGTCATCCGCCGCGTCGCGCAATTTACACGTAAAATCCGCGGCTGACGCGACAAACACCTCCCGTAATCTCGCGTCGAAAGAGAGATAAGTAACGGAAAAATATTCAATGTGTACGTCGCGGCCGAGGGAGATCGAAAAATCGCAAGACGAGGACCCGCTCGCTCGCTCACTCGCTCGGCCGGCCGGCCGGCCGGCCGGCCGACAGGATCGATTGCGAAACACGTACGGAGAGGGAGAGCAAGAGAGAAACGCGTAATTTATCGTTGTTTTTATTAACCTCCGATCTCGCCTCGATCCGCGGGCGGCTTCTCGGCGAGCAAGAGGCGCTCGAGAGGAGACTCGCCTCGCCTCGCGCAAGTCCGTGTAATTCACGAGCGAGCCGTCCCCATATGAAAGCCGGAGGAAACGCCGCGCGACGTCGCTGATGAGGAAACGCGATCGCGTCGCCGGCAATAAAACGCATCGCTTTATAATGACCGAATCGAGCAATTACGCGCGAGCCTCGGTACTACACGCTGCGCCCGAATATCGCGTGCGCGCCTCGACGGAGACAGAGAGAAAGAGAAAAAAAGAAGTCACGCTCGTTCTCTCTTCCCTTCGGCACGTGTCCTTGGCCCTGCCCTGCCCTGTCCCTCCCCGCCCTTCTCTCTTTCCCTCTTCCTCCTCTTCTCGCTCGCTCCGTCCGCTGGAACGAGTTTACGAGATCTTCGAGACAGCGAGCTCCTCGTTGTCCGGAAGATAGCATCGCGATCTTTAATCGACCGCTCGATAAGGCTCATGAGGGGCCCCGCTGTCGGCAACCTGTTTATTCTAATTAGCAGATATAAGATAGAAAGGGACGAAGAGGAGACCAGCGCGCGCACGTCGCGTCGCCTCGGCCGCCGATCTACAGGATGTCGCGGACTGAACGCGGCGCGTTCGTCCTCCGTGGCTCTCGCGAGCGTTTTAATCGGATCGCGACGCTCTTTCTCTTTCTTTCTTTCTCTTTCTTTCTTTCTCTTTCTTTCTTTCTCTTTCTCGCTCCGCAGCTCCGTAATCGGATGCAAAACAACAGACACACGTACGCGCGCGCGCGCGTTTCTCTTCTCCGACAGCGTGCAAAGCCGAATATATTACGCGCAAGCTCTCCGACGGCGATCTTCAAGTGCGCGAGCGCCCAGCGTGCCGTACCGCGCGTCTCCGGGCATTACCGAGTCGTAAAGCGGCCTATTAGCGTTCGCCGGTTAATTAATGCGCTGCTGATTAGCGTCCCTCTTACGCGCGATAATCGCCAAAGTCAATCACGCGCTCGGCCGGATCGCGCTGGCTTCTTCCGAGCCGCTTCGCGCCCGCGGCACAGACGCGCGGCCACTCTTCCTTTCTCCCCCCCCCCTCTCTCTCTCTTTCTCTCTCTCTCTCTCTCTCTCTCTCCCTCTCTTCCTCTCACTCGATGCCTTCATCGGCGCGTGTTACTTTCGCAACACCCGGTATACGCATCGCGCGCTCGCGCGCGCGCGATTCGCGCACGGCTCGTTTGCATGAGTAATTATTAACGTCCCGCGGGGACAAAAGGCGATCTTCTCTCCCGCGGCGAGCCGACGACGCGACGGCGCGGCGCGACGACGAGCCGGAGAATCGTCCGCGGCGATTTATAGCGACCATACAGGCCGCGCGCACGGGCGCGATGTCCAGCGGGCTGAAAAGAGTAGCCGGACAATGGCGGGACCTCGCGCGTGCGGCCGCTCGGCTGGCCGGACAGCAACGAACAGCCCGGATAAATAGAAATCGGCTGAAAATCCAATAGAGAAGCTCGCACTGGACGACACGCCGCCGCGTCGCACGTGCGCTCGCGAGCCGCGAGCCTCCGCGCTTCGTTTAATCCTGAAAATGAGCGCTGTCGAGCGATTTGCAAAATGAGAGAGCCCCGGCTGTTAAGCACCGTCCGCGCATCCGCGGCGCCGTTCTCTTGTACCGTACGTACACGCGCGCGCGCTCGTTAATCGATTCGCGCGAGCAAATTCGGCGAGAGCCTCGCGTTTCACGGATCCGAGCGTCGAATTTAATAATGCCGGGAAAGGTATTTTACGGGCGAAGCGAGAGAGGGAGAGAGAGGGGGGAAAAAATAATTGGCCGTAAAAGGTGCGTTACGCGAGAGAGAGAGAGAGAGAGAGAGAGATTACGTAATGCGTATCGCGCCGGTAATTACCTTTAATTACGATCGCCTCGCTCGCGTATCAACGAGAACGAGCGAACGAGACGCGCGCCCGGTAGGAGGCCGGGCGCAGCTAATTTATACCGCGCTCTCTCTCTCACTCTCTCTCTCTCTTTCTCTCTCGGGGGCATCGCGCGTCGCGTTAATGCGATACGAGCGTGAATCATATTTTAGACTATTTTCGCTCGTGTGTCCGCGATATTTGCAGTTCGCCGATTCGATCTCGCGACCGACTCGGCGCGCAAGTCGAGAGCGCTGGACGACGAGGTGGTCCAACGACGACGAGGCGAGCGAGCGCTGCGGCCGCGATAGAATTCGCTTCAGACATGCGGATTTATTTCGATATCGGGCGACTCACACGGCGAGTGACACGCGTCGGCCAAGCAGAAATCTATTAAAACCTGAATGTTCTGCAATTCCCGTGAGTCAGTACGCCGAACGGCGGCGGCGGGGGGCGGCGGGGGGGGGACTTTCGAGTGGGCGGCGAGCGGGTTAGCGGGTATCGCGCGATTTGTTCAACGATATTAATGACGCGTGTCCATTTCGCGCCGCCGCGGATATTTTCACAGGATTGTTATGTAAAACATTACTTGTCGATATTTAGCGTATTTATGGCACCGTGCGCTCGCGTACACGCCGCTCGCGCTCGACCGTGTCCGCTAATTTGAATCACGACGCGACGCTAGTTAAATATTCGTATTTGATTATCGCCGTATTCGGGATTTACCTGCGCGTGTATCGCCGAGCGAGGCGACCGCGACCCGGGCAAAAAATTGTTAGGACTATCCTTATGAAGCACAAGGCCCGGATAAGGCTGAAAGTAGGATGTCTCATTATTATCACATCAGGCCCCGAGATGGATCTTTTAGGGATCTTTTACTGTAGATTTTGTGAAATAAGGCTTTGATAGGGAAAGCTGAAAAGGGCCTTAGAATGATTTATTAGGGATGCCTTAGATTTGATAAATAAGATACTTTGATAGCGAGAACTGATAAGGACGAATTAGAAGAATTTATCAGGGATACCTTAGATTTTACGAAATAACGCTTTAATATGGAAAACTGATGTAGGCCTTAGGAGGATCTTTTAAGGATGCTTCAGATATACAAAATCAAGTTTTGTTGTTATAGAAGATTAATAAGATCTGAAGCGTGTAATAAAACTGTCACAGTTTAGTGTTGCTTTGGTAGGTATATTCTATCTGATTCTCTTAAAGATTTTCTAATTATACCGCAATGAAACACAAATTTTATTAATTTTATTAGTTGCCATATTTATGCAAGTATTTTTTCACGGATTTTCCTAGTATTTCTAATATTTGTTTTGAAATGCAGCAAACTTTAATAAAAACAGTAGCAAGATTTTTATGCGTAAAGAATGCTATATTTCCAAAATGAAGAATTCTTGTTGCATACTAACAAGATTATAAAGAAATAAAGAAATTACAGCCTAAATTTCTTGGAATGAGAAGAATATAAACGAATGTTGTTACTCAAGCAATAATAAAAATATTTCCTTACAAGATCCTGTTAATATTGCCTCAATAATTAATAAGGCCCGGTTGATATTGCCTCCTCGTAAGGACCCCGTTAAACCATTTGTTACGCATTCTATAGGGCCCTTTTGTCTTTCTATCCCTACTAGGGCTCGAATAATGTTAGGGAAAAATAATCTTACCAGAGCTCTATTAATTTTTCTACTCGAGGAATTGCACGACAATTGCGATACGCTCGGCTCGCTCGTCAGAGATTCACCGCCGCGTCGTCCTTTGGACGACGTTAGAACGTCATTAGGACGTCGACCGACATCCGTGGGCGAGCGCGGGCCGATTTTTTGCGCGACCTTCGCAGCGCGGACGAGCCCGCGCGGCTTGCTCGGCACAAACTGTATACCTTGGGCAAATAGAAACTCGTTGAGAAATTGACGTTCCCCCGCCGCGTCACTCTCGGCGAGGAGCCTCGAGTGACGGAAGGACGAGGAGGAACCGTGCGACTCGTCGGAGACGAGACGATCTTATAAAACGACGTCACGACGTCTTCGGTGCCGCGTCGCGCGCGATTAGTGACAATCAATCCGCTCGTCCAGCGAATTCCTCCCCGCGACCTGCACTCAACTCACGCGCGAAGAAAGCGTCATTCACTTTACTTCCTCGTTATCGCGCTACCCTGAGAGCGACCGCGAGGATCCAACGGGCCGTTACGACGCGCGGTTATACGCTATAAAAAAAAGGATCGGTCGAAACGAGCCGAATCGAGTTAAACCAACTCAATCTCGGGCTCGTATATGGCGAGTTGACTGCTCGTCATGTCTCGAACGACGTTTTCATGTTGTTCCAAGCTACTCTTTGTGTGTAAGACGGGCTGAAATTTTGCTTCAACGGGACGACCGTAAAGCCGGGCCCTGCGTACTCTCTCGATCTTATTTATGATTTACTCAACTTTGCGACCGGAGGGTCGCGCAAATGTCATCCCGCTGCTGAGAAACGCGATTACTCGATTTATCATCCTTCTTTCAAGTAACACGGTTACTTTCAACAAAAGATATTTTTTCTAATAATGTGGGCTTCAAATATAATATATTCAAGCCGTAAACTCGAGAGAAGCTAGTTATCGTCTCGATGAAAAGAAGAGTTCCTCTCTTTCCCGGAATATATCGCGTCGGGTTCACTCCACGTTTCAAGCTCTTCGTCAAGCTCTCGCACCGTATTTAACCCAATCGACCGGACTTAATTGGCGAAAAACTTTGCAGCTCAAATCCCTGCCTGAGTCAGCTTGCCGAGATCCTCTCTCTCTCTCGCGCGCGCGCGCGCGCGCGACCCCCAACTTCGGATTCTTTTCATCCGGCCGTCTTCGCCGGCGCGAGATCGCAAGGCAGCAATTTGCACGGCGCGGAGAGATCGGCCGAATGTCCCGCGTCCCGCCGGCACAGCGGTAATTAAACGCGAAAAGAGAGATCCTCGGCGATTCGGCCGGCCAGCGAGCGAGCGCCGTTCGCACGATGCATCGCGCCGAAGGAGAAGAATTTCGTGCTGCCGTTGGCCGCTCGACGAGCGCCGGCCAGTGCGGGTAAGCTGCCTCGTGTAATAACCCGCCGGAGAACCGGTACCACGCCGGCGATCCTGGTGGTCTCCCCCGAGAGCAGTCGGCGCACGTCTCGGGAATATTAGAAGCAGGAAGAATACCAAGTGTTTCGCTGATTACTCCGTGCGAGCGGCGCGGCGTCCGCGTCCGGCGTTCTCGACACTCGACATCGCGCGCGCCGCCAAAGCGACATCGGGGATTTTTCTCGCCGACGAGAAGGAGCGATCGCCTATTTGCATCGAGGTCGCGTGTAACGCGAGGCGACGGCGCGACGTCGATTTTATCGGAGGAGGAATTTTTTACTCTCGATTGCGTCACATTTTCCGACCGCGTGCGTGTGTATGTGTGTGCGACGCGCGTCTCTCTCTCTCTCTCTCTCTCTCTCTCTCTCTCTCGTCCGTAGCGATGAGTGTAATCTCGTTATTAGCGCGCTGCGCGTCCGGAAATTCCGGCTCTGCTGCGTGAAATCGTCGGCCTCTCTCTCTCTCTCTCTCTCTCTCTCTCTCTCACTCTCACTCTCACTCTCTCTCTCTCTCTCTCTCTCTCTCTCTCTCTCTCTCTGCCGGGCCAGCGCGCAGCGAATCGATCCCGCGGAGAAACGGATGTGTGCGTGTGTGTGTGATGGCGACGGAAAAAAAGGAAATTAGACATTATCTATCGGGCGAACAATAAAATTAACGTTCGGCGCGGGGGAGAAGGTGGAGCGGGGAAGGGGGCGGGGGACGGGATTATGACCGTTATCTGCGCGAGGAAAGTCGGATACTCGATCTATCGTATAATTACTACATGTAATAGCTTTCCCGCCGTGCGACCGGTGCGATCGATGGCGTTTTATCAGGACTCGATTTGCCGGCGAGCGCGGCGGGCACTCGCGGACTCATGGCGGCGTTTTCGAGTGCCAGCGGCTGAGTGCTTTCGAAAGTGACCACTCTAAATGAGGCTCGTGTTTGCAGTCGGCTCCGACCAAACTTGGTCCATATGTAAATGATAGAATAGAAAATCGAGTGGTCGGTTCTTCGTTTCTCATTAATCTGGCCAGTTTTATCACCCTCCCCCCCCCCGCCCCGCCGAACGCCCCGCCACTCCACGTCAATCGCCGGGTTAGGACGTTAAATATTCGGCGGCGCCGAATAGCGCGCTCATTATGAGAATTACCGTTCGTGGAATCGTTATCTCGTGTCTCCGCGCACATGCGCGCAGCTCACTAGCGAAAATTGCAATTTCAACGAAGCGAGAATTAACCGAGCAAAAAATTGTTAGGACTATCCTTGTGAAGCATAAGGCCCTGATAAGGCTAAAAGTAGGATGCCCTAAAAGGGCATCATGCCTCATTATTACCATATCAGGCCTCGAAATGGATGTTTTAGGGATGCCTTAGATTTTACAAAATAACACTTTAATATGCAAAACTGATGTGAGCCTTAGAAAGATCTTTTAGGAATGCTCTAGATATACAAAATCAAGTTTTGTTGTAGAAAATTAATAAGATTTGAAGCGTGTAATAAAATTGTCAGAATTTATAATAATATTGCTTTAGTAGATACGCCCTATCTGGTTCTTTAAAAAATTTTTTAATTGCACTGCAATTAAAAACAGATTTTATTAGTTTTATTATAGTTGCCATATTCATTAATCTCTTCCCAGGATTTTTCTGGGATTGCCTTCGTTTTGAAATGCAGCAAACTTTAATGAAAACAGTGGCAGGATTTTTATGTGTAAAGAATGTTATATTTTATTACAAAGTATGCTATATTTTTAAAATAAAAAATTCTTGTATGCTGACAAGGTTATAAAGAGACAAAGAAATTACAGTCTAAATTTCTTGGGACGAAAAGAACGAGTATTTTTACTCAAGCAATAATAAAAATATTTCCTTATAAAGCCCTATTAATATTGCCTTAGAAAACCCTGTCGATATTGTCTTGTAAGGTCTTACAACAAATATTGCCTTATAAGTATCCATTAAAGCATTTGTTACACATCTCTCAGGGCCCTTGTCTTTTTATCCCTACTGAGGCCCGATTAATGTTAGAGCAAAAAATAATCAAGCTCTGAATAGAATCCTATTAATTTTTCTACTCGGGCAACCGCAGCTCAAGCACGGACACGAAAACCTAATAAAGAGCGATCGCCACGCAGAGAAGTGGACAAGTCCATTCGCTTTACTTCGAGGATGGAAAACGACGGAAAACGGGGACAGACAGAAAAAGGCAAAGAGAGACGGGGGGGGGGAGGCCAAAGAGAAGCGCTGAAATATTCTCTCGAAAATATGTTGTATCGAGAGGAAAAAGCGACTCTCCTGTCGAAGTGGCGCATACGATATCGCGTTGCGCTGTATTTACCGCGACCGCGGTATTTCTTCGAGACTCCGCGCGAATAAATCTCCCCGGACACCAGATCCTTCTCCGTCGGCGAATCAATCAATCCTCGTCCGCCCCGCGAAATTCGACACTGCGGCGTCGTTCGTCAAACGAGCGCGACGCTAAGTGCAATTTAAATCCGAACAGAGTGCGTGGGAAGGGGGGCGCGGAGAGAAGGCGAGGAAAACAGAGAGAGAAAGAAACGCAGGCGCGGGGGAGCGGGAGGGGGCGCGGGAAAGTAAATCAGGCTCACATCGCGACGGGGTTGGAAGACTGTAGAAAAAAGAAAAGCGAGATAGATAGAGAGAGAGAGAGAGAGAGAGAGAGAGAGAGCCGGAGGAAACGAAGCGAGGGGAAAAAAAAGTCACGGCTTTAATTTAAGCCAGGTTTACGATCGCGAGGCACGAAAAGCTCCGCGGCGAGCGCGAGGAGGCACGTCGCGCGTCGCGCGGCGGAAATGAGATTTTTATTCCGCACAGTAGGTCGGCAGGTCTCTTTGGTCCACCTTTGTGAGCGCGGCGCGGTAATTTTGCACGAGGCATTAAGCGCGAATTTCAATATTGTTTTTGCCCGGGGTGGACCCGGCTCGGCTCAACGCGCCGTTCCGCGCCTCGTCGGCCGATTTGCAGCAGCAGCGGCGTCGTTATTACGCGGACGCGTAACCCCGAGTCTCACATTCACGCCGACTCTCATTGTTCACGCGAGCCATTAACCGCACCGTCGTCGTCGTCGTCGTCGTCGTGGTCGTCAGCGGGCCGGACAGCGGGCGCGGATTTATTTATCTCGCACGAAAATGGCGAGTGCGATCGCGACCTTTCGCCGCTTCCCGGTCGAGATCGACAATTTCAGCCGCGCCCCGCGCCTCGCTCGCTCGATCGCACAATGAGCGAGAGCGAACAAACGAACGAGCCGCGAGCGGAAGGCGATCTCTCTCGCGGACGGAAACGCGTGGGACGTCGCGCGTCGCGCCGATGCAAATGAGCAACGCGCGAGAGACACTCGCGGCTCTCGCGTCATCGCGCGCGCGTTTCTTTAATTAATCGCGATCGATCGCGGAACGCGCGTACCCGCGGTGAGAGGGCAAATGTTAATCGTAAATCTCGCCGAGTAATGACCCGTAAACACCACAACGCTTCCAGTCGGCCGTAAATCAGAGTTATTATTGGCGCGACTAATAATTAGAAGTAATAGCAGGTAGCGCGCGCGGATTTCTCGCCAGCTAAAGGTGTCCGCATTTTTTCGCCCGCTCGAGGATGCTCCTGCTCATCCGCGCGCGCGCGCGTCGTCCGCGTCAGCGCGTACAGTTTATTCGGATCATAGCCCCATAGCAGCCCGATTACCTCGCATTCCTGGCGCTCCGCGAACGTACGAAAGCGATCGTCATCGTCGTCGTAAAAATGTGCGACGTACGGCCGCGCGCATTCTGATTCGACGTTATCGGCGGCATTATTTATAGAGAATCGGATTTTCAACGCCGGCAACGCGCAACGCCACAACGCCGCTGCGGCGAGAACGGACGGAGCGATTTGATTTAACGTTACGATCGCTCGTAAAGTCGGACACTGCGGAAATCGCCGCCGCCGCCGCCGCCGCAGCCGCCGCCGCAGCCGCCGCGACTGATTCCGCTTTCGCGCGCGGGAAAATTATATTAACGACGCACGCAAACAGCGTCGTCCGCGGAATAAGCGATCGAACCCCACGCGGGCTGGCCACTGTTCCATCATCGCTGCCGCGCCGCGTATTTTCACCTGGACGCTCATTACGAACGCGCCCCACAGGGGTGTGGGGAAAAAGAGAGAGAGAGAGAGAGAGAGAGAGAGAGAGAGGACCGTACCCGCATTACGCGTCTCGCGAGCGCATTTATTGCTAATTATTTTTCTCTGTTTACGAGCCGGCTCCCTTCGCGCTTTCCACGCGCACGCACATACACGCACACGCATCAGCAGCCGGTGAGTGCGTAATCGAGCGTGACAGTAATAAAAGTTACGCAGCTGCCGACCCACAGCTTCTCGTCTCCTCGCCCGTTCCGGCACAATCGGCGGAATAACTAGTTTCTGGAACGGATACTATCTTGCGCGCGCGCGTCGCACATCCCACGCTTGAGAGAGAGAGAGAGAGAGAGAGAGAGAGAGAGAGAGAGAGAGAGAGAGAGAGAGAGAGAGAGAAGGAAATAGAGGTAGAGGTAGAAGTAGATAGATGGATAGATCGATAGATAAATATACAGATACGGAGGAAAAGAGAGAAAGCGGACAGCCGTTAACTCTTGAAAGCTACCATCAAGTGTCACCCCAAGCTAACTTTTCTTGTTACTGTTTATAGCAACCCGAGCGAAAAAAATTGTTAGGGTCATCCTCCTCATGAAGCATAAAGTCCCTCGATAAGGCTGAAAGTAGGATGCCCTAAAAGGGATGCCTCATTATTACCACATCAGGCAATTAAAGGCAAATTTTATTACCAAGTTTTATTAGCAAGTTTTATTGGTTGTCATATTCATTAGTCTCCTCCAAGGATTTTTCTAGTATTGTCTTCGTTTTAAAATACAGCAAACTTTAATAAAAACAGTAACAGGATTTTTATATGTAAAGAATGCTACATTTTATTGTAAGGTATGCTATATTTTTGAAACAAAAGATTCTTATTGTATACTAACAAGATTATAAAGAAATAAAGAAATTACAGTCTAAATTTCTTGGAATGAAAAGAACGAATATTGTTACTCAAGCAATAATAAAAATATTTCCTTATAAGGCCTTCATAATATTGCCTTACGAGGACCCGTTATTAAACTATTCGTTACGCATCTTGTAGGGCCCGATTAATGTCAGGGAAAAGTAATCAGGTCCTTACCAGAGCCTTGTTAATTTTTCTACTCAGGAAAGTATGTTTTGTCACAATACTGTCGCTACTGATAATATGAATAAATACCTATGAAATACCTTCATTAATATTGTCAGTTGCGTTTTTTAACAAGATCAAAAATTCGCATAAGGTGAAATCTCACCCATGGTAGAGCTCTCAAGGGTTAATCTCGTCGCGTAACACCGCCGTCGCTCTTCGCCGTCCCCTTTGCCGTGCGGCGTTTCGGTGTGAAACAAAATTTACACAGAAACCACCGAGACAGAACGTCGCCGTGTTTTCGCGCTAGCTGCGCGACGCACTTTGAAAAATTCCTCGGGGGACGAGAAACCGCGCGTCGTTTATCTCGCCGCGTGATAATATTCGCCCGCGGCGAGGGCCACGCATCGCTCCAAGAGTCGCGGTATTCCGCAGTACGCGTAGGTGCAAATACGACGTATAAACTGTATCTGAGTGCCGCGCGCGTTAACCGGCGCGTTAACCGCCGGCGAAACGTCTTGAAATCCGCCGAGTGCCGCCGTATTTGCCCATCTCGGCTCGCGTTCGCGCCTCGCGCGAATTTCTCTTCACCGCCGCGGACGTCCGCGATGATATGATAATTAGGCGTGTACGCGCGTGCGCGCGCGCGCGTGTGTGTGAGTGTGTGTGTGTGTGTGTGTGTGCTCGAAGAAAGCGCGTATTGAAAGGCTCGCGGCTGAAAGCCGAAGCGAACGACGCCCGCGACGAACGTCCTGTTGCCGGATAATGTCGCAGAGACGGGGACGCGACTGCCGGTCGCGTCCCGCCGGTGACAATCACAGTGATCACAATGGCATCGCGCACGGCGACGCGACGGAACGTTCGACACACGCGCGCCTGCCATTCTCATGTTAACGACCAATTTTTACGCTCATTATTCGCGGCTGGAACAATGATACTCCGCGATACTCCGCGGCGCTCGGACGCACGCGATGGAAGTGAATTCCTCCGCGAACGGCATTATTTCCTCTATGTGAATAGATTAAGACGACGAGCGATAACTCTCTTAGAATAATTGCCCGATAGAAAGACTCGCGGAGAACTCTCGTGGCTACGAGCGCGTCATTCTCATGTTAACAAACAAATTTTACGCTCATTCTCCGGCCGGGGCAACGTGATGTTCCCCACGCGATGGAAATGAATTCCTCCGCGAGCGGCATTATCTCCTCCGTATTAACGGATCAAAATGTCTCAGCCGATAACTCCTGGAACAATTGCCCGATAAAAGCGAGTAACTCACATTTTTGCAAGCTCATTATTCGCGCGAGCGCGAGACAACGTAGCGAATCCCGGGACAGCCCGCGATCCGCGATAGAAATGAATTCCTCCGACATTCTACATCTCCTCTCCGTATTAATAGAACGAGATGTCGGCCGATAACTCTCTCGGAATGATTCCTCGAACGGCGCGCGAAGAAGAGCCAAACCCGTCTCGCGTCGGTTCTCCATTTAATATTTAATCCCACCGTCTTATTTCTCCGATAGAGACAACTGGCTCTCGGCCGCTCTCTCGCCTTGGTCTCTCGCCGACGAAACTTCTCGCTCGCTCGTCGTTTCCGCGCCCCTCTCGATATCGTACTTCACCGCGTGATTAACGTTACGCGCCAACAACTACCCGCAGCCGTCGAAGCAGCGGGATGCTCCGCGGCTCGGAGAGCTCGAGAGCTGCGGAGATTCACGGAACGTTCAAGACTGAGAGCCAAACTCCCGTCATTCCGCCGGAGATTAACGCGGGCGCGGCTGAAAACTTGGCCGCGACTCATTCGCGCGCGCGCGCGCGCACACACACACACACACACACGGAAATGTGCTAATTACAATCGCGAGGACGAATCGTTCCGACGGCGCCGCCGGCCGGCCGGCGAGACTAAGCCCGAGCGCGCGCGTTCATCGGCCTGTAGCCCGCTTGTGTATATATGTGTGTGTGCGTGTGTGCGTGTGTGTGTGTGTGTGTGTGTGCGTGTGTGTGTGTGCGCGTGCGTGTGCGTGCGTGCGCGCCAGCAACGCGGGTATAACGACGTCGTTATCGTCGTGCTGATCGCCGATCGCTGTGGTCCCGATATCCTATAACGCGTTCTGATTTCCCGCCGATAAAGTGAATGACAGTAAAACTGGTACGGCGAATACGAGCGGGAACCAGCCCGACGCGCGGCGCGGTTACACGGTAGCGCGATAATACGTCCGGCAGTTTAACGTCGCTACCGTGCGTCGAAGTTATCGGCGCGCAGCGGAATTGCCGCAGCTGAAACCGAAACCGGGGCCCTCATCATCAATTCCGCCGGGCGGCTGAATTATTCGTCGCCGGAAACCAGTCCAAGATATCGCGCGAGTGTCGGCCAGCTGCTCAAACACCTTTGAGCTGCCTTGCGAATCGTCACGGGGCACCTGTGTCCCGAAATTTCGAAACTCTACACTGATCCCACAAGGACCCGCAAGCTCGAAGAATCGATCATTCGGAGGGTCGATATTTAGCGTCGCGCTAGCAAACGAGCGATGTCCCACTTTGAAACTATGTAATTGTTCTCTGCAGGCTAGTCCTCCACGTTGAACTTTTACGACCGTGCTTACTCGAGAAGAATTTAATATTCGCCATTATCTCTGTATTTATATGTAAATGTTCTCCCCTCAATTTATATTTATATTCGAGATTTATTCATTCCAACGATATATTTATTCGAATTCGAATGAGAATTTGATATTCTTTGCATTTATAAATGCATACTTCCTCTAATTTCAACTATGTATTTAGTATGTAATTTTCCGCATTGTAGATTAAGCATACGGGACAAGCAAATTAAAAAAGAAACAATAAATTTTATTCATAGTCGTTTTAATTTCCTCTCTGTTGATACTGAGAATGTTTGTAGAGTTTGGGGATTCAAAGTGACATTATCACAGCCTATTGCCCCCACCCTTGCTATGCTATAAACATTACTTGTGGCCATTTTGTTCCTACTGAAGCTTAACCCTTTAACGCCCAACTTTGTTATAAGTGTTTTAAGAATAAAATTTGAGTTTCTTTTTAATTGAGACTATAAGTAGTGATAACCAAAAAAAATATCAGAATTTTATATTGGTTTTTTTATCGTTCGTTTTTTGTTTATTGGTAAATATGACTTGGATCCTGGATGGAAAAGCATATGCACAAAATACGACCAAGCTATATAGAGAAGAATAAAGGGTAATCTATACGACATAACTCTGATAGTCAGCTTGACATTTTTGAGCTGAAACTTTACTATATTTGTGAGCGAAGTTTATCATTCAAAGCGTCAAGCTTACCATTTCAGAAGAATATCATCATTATAGATCACCATTTAGATAGATAGTCAATCGTCCCTTCATTTTTCGCCACATAAAAAACTGTAAGTCACCAGGTTTCACGAAAATAGGTTTCTTGACTTCTAGGATTTCTTGAATTTCGTGTCCACCATATTGGATTCGCCATTTTGAATTTCTGTATTCTTTCAATTTCACATTTTGCATCTGAGAAAGCTTCCAAATGTATAAAATTATAACAGATACCAATCTATTCATTTATAGTGCACTTTCAGATGTCAGTAACAATGCTAACTATGCCTACTTGGAATTTGACAAAACATGTTATCATTAAAACTGAGCTAAAAACAGACTATACCGAATCTACATACAATCTATATACCATTTTTTAGAAGAAGAATTCAGTTTTACAGTGCAGGTGCAAAGAAAACGAAAATATCTCCTTTTTTCACTAAGTTATGAATTCTTAAATACGTTTCTGGTAATTACTTCTGGTTTCTGGTAGTTACCAGTAGGCGTTAAAGGGTTAAAGCACGACTCATTGTTCAGATATTTAATATTTGATTATTTCTGCACTGATATATCGTTAATTTGAAAACAAACAATGTGTTAATATTATATATAATTTCTTTGAGCAGGTAGAGCATGTGAGAGAAATATCAAGTAGTTATGTCGTGGTGAGTGATAAGATTAATAGGCAACTAACCCTGTTATTTCTTTCCATTTTGAAGCAATATTTGCAAGATTCATGGGTTCTCCCAGATGAGGAATTTGTGCGTTCAATAATGCTGTGTCTAATAAATATTGAAATTCGAAATCTGCATATTAAAACGAAGCTAATCAAAAGCGAGGCAAAACGTTTGTAGATTCAAGATAAAATTTGCATCATCAGACGCGTAAATCAACACCTGCGAGACTAACGCTAGATTCCACGGCCAGTACACATAGTTGTAAATTATTCACGATCTCTGGTTGAAAGCACAATTAATTACAGATTCATATTCATGGATCGTATCTCAGCCGCTTGGATCAGCGTATCTCACGTTGTACGAAATAAGCGCGTGTACTGATCGCCGAGCAATCAGGGACTTACGGTGCTATTATTGCCTGTTAATTAATGACGGACTATAAATACCGGCCTACATTTCTCGACTCAAGTATCTCCTTATTCTCGATGCATTCATTCGTTAACACCTTGCGGCTCGCCGTCGCGGCACGGCGTGTCGTCGCGATTATTTCTACATTTCAATCCGCCGACGGCACAATGTCGTCTCCTATTCACACTTTCAATATAGCGGAACAAAGGAGCGCGCGAAGAGGCTCCGAGTGGACTACGGGGAGAGGAAGGGGGGAGGGAGGGATGGGGGAGCCACGGTGTTAATAAATGAACCTCCCGTAATGGATGATTTCACGTACCTAAAAATATATGATGTATCGCCGTCCAACGTCTCGGCGCCTCACATCCTGGCTTCTCCTTTCAGCGTCCTGCTCCCGGTTGCTCCGTTGTGGCACAATCGACGTTCCACTGGTGGTGACTCGTGACACTGCACACGACTGCGAGATTCGAGATTCGATTATGGTAAATTAAGTGAAGTTAACGCGCGTCACTGATGCGATGTCCCGATGTGAGATCCCAATTATAAATGTTTCATATCAATGTTGCGAAAATCCCGAATACCACCGAGAAGCACTCTCTACAAGAACTACAACTTGCGTCACGATACACGAACGTCACGTAAAGGAATGTCTTTTATCGCTCGTCGACTCGACATTGTTCAGTCACGGACGCGACAAGACGCGGCAAACGAACGACCGATATAATGGCCGAGTATAAATATTATTCTTGAAGGACAACCAGAGATATCAACGCTCGCGATTTTACCTTTGTTACCGGATGCTTTGCCTCACTCTCGTGCCTTTCCGTAAACAAGCGGTTTATGTTGACCTTCTCTTGGGCCGGCGAAAGATGCGTATATCTCACAGAAGAAACATCAACGATTCTTGGCGGGCGGTTAGACTTACGTAAGGCGGGAATGCTTCGTACGTTGCACACGTCACCACACGTCGCGTCCTCGCCGCGGACATGGCGAATTGTAGAACTACATTCTGTGCTTTTCGCGCTGCACTTTCTGTGTACCTTTTTGCAATCTGTCGATTAAGCCAACAAAGCAGCCTTAACAAGGCAGCTCATTTTCTTACACTTTTCGGCATAATTAGCATTTAAATAACAAAAATGAGTAAACATTAACTTCATCTAGCTTGATTCGATTCAATCAGATTCCCAACTCAACTCAATTATGAACTTATCTCAAATTAACTTCATTTAATTCAATACAATTCAATTTCTACTCGACTTTAGTTTGCGACTTGCTGAATCTGATAAAAAAATATAAAAGTATATTCAATTAATCTTGTTAGATTAGATTAGGGTTAGGTTAAGTTAATATCAGGAAGTAATAAATGATAGTACTGAAAAAAACAAATAAATAAAAAATATATAGCTCAAGTTTGGTTAGATTGAATTATGTTGTAATTAGATTAGGTTAATTGTTACCTGTTTCTATAATTTGAGTAATTATTTTGAGAAATGTGAAAAATGAGTTTTTAAAATTTTTATAATAATGTTATTAATATTTTGCCAATTAATTAAATAATGAGTACAGAGCATATATCTTCTTGGTTTTGTGTGCGCACGTAATATGTAGTCACTTTATCCCAAGTGTAACAAATGCAAGAATATGCCGCTAAAAGAAAATTAATATCCACTTGAAGATATATAAAAAAAACTTATTGTTTCATCTTTCACAGATACAGTAAAAACAGACCAAGCGTAAGGCGCAAGATCTGAGGTCTGTTTTACTTAAATTGAACTAGACTGCACTTTTTACCGTTGGAATGAAATAAATATATAAACTTACGTTGAAGAGAAAAGAAACGAAGTTTCAGTGCGGCAATAGTTCAGCTAGAAAGAACAGACCTACCTCTGTAGTTTGTTCTTTTTCGAGGAACTTCCTGAACTGGCGCACATTGGTGTAATAAATAAAGTGAAACAAAATATACTTGTCGCACTCTAACTTATTTCACCACTGTGTACAACAATCCAAAGTTTATCGAAAAAGAACGAATCTCTGAAGATCAATGATAGAAAGAGACGAAATGAAAGGTCGTTTGTCTCTTTCTTTCTCTCTCTCTTTCTCTCTCTCTCTCTCTCTCTCTCTCTCTCTCTCTCTCTCTCTCTCTCTCTCTCTAACGAGGAAAAGTGGAGTGTAAAAAAAACAGAGCAAATATCCAGCAGTAAATATACATCAGAAGCTGCTCTCTTTACATTGTGTGAAATTTATAAATATTTATGAGAATTTATAGATCTGCTTGAATCTGATTGGTGTGTATTCTTAATCTTGACTGGATCTAAGAGTATCAATCAATCAGATTCATGAATATTACGGCAGTGAAAACTGCTCTTTCTGCTGAACGCAGTATGTGTGTGTGTGTGAGTGCGTGTCACGCACGCTCGTAGCTATTGCGCAGGCGTAAACAAAGATAGCAATACGACGCGCTTACCTTCTGTTTTTTTCTACTTGATCTTCGCTGCCAACCATTAGATATGCGCGTCTATTCTTATTACGTCTATGGTCATCTTCGAACATTCGCGATCGTCGGCCATTTTCGTCGTTTCGATACATTTGTGTCGTGCGTCGTCCCGCGTAGAGACGATCAGTTCCCTTCAATATCGAAGACAGTGTGCGTTTTCGTGTTCAAATCGTATCCACCTCGGTATGCTGGTATCAATATCAGTTATCCCAGCTACGAGTAAGCATCCAAAGTAAGCATACCACGACGAAGCGGTAAAGTGGAGGATTGCCGTCTCGTCCTCCAACATTGTTAATCGTCCGCCATTTCAGTTACTTCGTTACGTTCGTCGGTAAGTGTCGCACTCACGCGCCAAGAAAATCAGCTCTCGTCGGTGTCGTGTTACGCGTGCTTCCGTGCTCGGATCGTATCCACGCGATCGTCGGTGTTAGTATCGGCATCAAGGTCACTGCTACGAGTGAATATCCGGAGTACCACGACAGAAGCCTGCAGCAAAATACTAACGCCAGTATTAGTGCTACGTCGAATGGAGTATTCAAACGAAGCAGCAGGAGCTGGTGCCAGTGTCAATGTTGGAAGTGAGTATCCAGAGTGTCACGACCAGGGTTGGCTGTGTTCTAAGCTTTTTGTTTAAAACAAGGATTTTAAATATGCTTTAAACATGCAGTAATTTTAAACATACGGTATTTATTAAACAACGTTTATCTCTAGGTGTTTAATTTGAATTTTGGACGAAGAAATTTTGGCAAAATTATTGGTGATATAAATTGATCTTTTCACAAAATAAATCTTTCTTCCATGTTCTTGCACAATACAGTATTACATATAAATGTACATATATTATTTCATAATTGTTAAAAAAATTATTATATATACATGTATATGTATTATATACATTTACTTTATACTTAGGCCGTGTTCCAAAATTCACTGCCAGTACTGAAAATATATAATTTGTGTCGCGCAAACTATAAATTTTCAGAGCTTGCAGTGAATTTTGGAACACGGCCTTAATAATTCACATGTCTATATATATGTATATATATTTCATAGTTTATTTAAATGAAATGAAAAAAAAAATTTGTTGATCTGACTGCATTCCAAACTGCATTAAAGTCAAATGTTCAAACTATACTAAAAATTAAATGCATATATGTTATTTAAAACATGTTTCTCTACTCTTGTCTAAAACATATTTGAAATATAAAAGCCAATTTTAAACAAAAAACATGTTTTTTTAAGATATTTTTTATTAACCCTGGCTATGACAAACGTCAGTTAATGTTACGAGCATCTAGTAGAGTATTCCACAAGCAATAAAATAGTGATAGTGTCAATATTAGTGATAGTGTCAATATCTAAAGTGCCACAATGAAGCAACATGTTAAGGTAAGCCAGGATGGAAACCAGGATAATGACACATCAGATTTTTGATATGTAAATTGACTCATTACAAGAATTTTTCGATTTTAACAGATGCTTAACATATGTAGCAAAAGTAAGGCAATATTTGAGTTGAAATTTATAGTTTGTCATTGTTGGAAAAATGATTATAGTTTCATGAGTCTGATTGTTCAATCTGTACGTATACTTGTTTCGAATGAAAGTGCATTAATTGTCACTATAATATTATATTTCCGGATTATCTTTTCAAGTTCGACGAGACCACTTTGCTGGATGTATTAGTGTATTAATAGAAATTAATAGAATGCAAATTTTTCAATCTAAAAACGTTGATCACAATCTCATTGTCATGACTTTGTTTGTGAAGTTAGCATGACGTTTTACGAATTGATAAAAAATAAACATTGTTCCAGTAGCACATTTCATTGTTCTATTGTTCTGCAAATACTGAAAAAATATACCGCGTGTATAATATCAAAAAGCTGAAAATTAAGATGTGTGGTGCTAATTTGATGTTCCAGCACAATACTTTTCCCTCTAACAAAAAGACGTCAAATATTATGACATTTGCCGATTGTTTTAACTACTTCTGTGCAACTTTAATGTAAATATAGCATTTTAGAACAAAATGCCAAAATGCCATATCTTAATTTTCAATTTTTTGGACAATTTTTGGAATTTTATTCTGAAATGCTATATTTACACTAAACTTGCACAGAACTAACTGGAATAATCATCAAATGTCATATTTGTCGTCCTTTTATATTTCAGAGGGAGGAGTGTCGTGCTGGTACAACAAGTAAGCACGACACATCTCAATTTTCGGCATTTTGGTATTATAAATGCGGAACATATTTTCGTTTTTTGAAGAACAGTAGAAAAACTGCTCCTGAAAAAATGTTTAGTTTTTATCGATTCGCCAAACGTGCAAACTTCACAGATACGGATCTTAGTTACTTTCGACCTAGATTAAAACCTCATCACTTATATTGCGTCAATTAATATTTCGTAACCTATTAATACTTCTGAACCTGTCACATTTCCATCTTTCGTGACCCGTAATTCCGAAACGCATAATTGCAGCTCGATGCGGTTTGCTCGGCTCAATCTTATTTTGAACCTAGATTACTGTCTTCTAGCAAATAATTTTGCAGTTTATACCCGGTGACACGTTATTTTCGCATCGATCGGTCTTGAACCTATCGGCTTTAATTTCTTGATAACGAATAGGCGTACCTTGTTATAATTTGTGAGAATCTTTCTTATTTTCGGTCTAGATTAAAACCTTATTATCCATATTTCGATAATTAATATTTCATGACCGGTCATTTCCATGTCTGTCACTTTTCCATCTTTCGTGGCCTCTAACTCCGAAACGCGTGATTGCACCTCGATACGGTTTGCTCGGCTCAATCTTATTTTGAACCTAGATTAATGTCTTGTAGCAAATAATTTTGCAGCTTATACCCGGTGACACGTTATTTTCGCATCGATCGGTCTTGATCTATCGGCTTTAATTTCTCGATAACGAATAGGCGCACCTTGTTGTAATTTGTGAGGATCTTTCTTATTTTTGGTCTAGATTAAAATTTTACTATCCGTATTTCGATAATTAATATTTCATGGCAGGTCATTTCGGAGCCTATCACTTTTCAGTCTTTCGAAGGCTCCAACTCAAAGACACGTGATCGCAGATGCTGTGAAGTTAGCATGACGTTTTGGGAGGCGGAGGAGTGTCATGCTAGGAACGTGTGGTCAGCACGGCACACCTTAATTTTCGATTTCTTGGTCAATTTTTGGGCATTTTGTCCTGAAATGCTATGTTTACACTAAACTTGCATAGAACTAGCTGAAGCAATCGTCAGATGTTACAATGTTTGTCATCTTTTTGTACGTTAGAGGGAAGGGTGTTGTGTTGGGACGTGTAGTCAGCACATCTTAATTTTCGTTTTTTGGAGAAGAATAGAACAATTAAAAGTGCTGCTGGGACAATTTTTTAACATTTCGCAATACGTCGTGCTAACTTCACAGACACGAGTTTGCACTCGTCCTTGCGATTGATCGCTTTGCATGGTGAATACATTTTTAAGCGCCGAGAGATTTACGGGAATTGCGCCTTGACACACCTCCTTGGCAACATGTTTCGATTATCCGTCGAAGAGGAATTGCCGGCAAAAATATGATACTGCACAGCGGCGGTGCTATCGCAGCACTATTTCACTTAAAAATACGACGCTCCATCAACGCGCCGCGCGCGATACGTTTCTTATCTGAACGATATTATAAGCGAACAACGGCCCCCGGTACTCGGCCGAAAATTTATGCTCGGTAATGGTATCCGCGTGTAGTCGCATATTATCCCCGATATTAAGATTCCTGCTGCGAGTTGTACTTTCCCTCCCAAGTTTCACCATGTATCTCACTTTTCGACTGTTTCGAGCACCGGCGAACGTGGGAACCAAAGTTCCGAAGGTCGGGCCGATCAATAAGAGAGAGGTGATGGTCCGAGACCTTCTCCACCTACCTGTTCGAGAGAAGACCGGAAATCTGTCCATACGATATTATTATGACCCCTCACTCCGCGTGCCGCGGCCCTTCGCGCGCACGTTAACTCGGCCTTTCGCCCGCTTTCGAAGATCCTTCTCGATGCTTTCATTTTTCCGCGAAGAAGAAGAAAGAAGAACGACGATTCTCTCTCTCTCTCTCTCTCTCTCTCTCTCTCTCTCTCTCTCTCTCTCGTATCGCGTATCGCCTCTCCTCTCTTTAGTCAAATTCGCCACGCTCGCGTTCGCACATTACGCGATCTCTCCCGATGGATATTTAGCACACGCGCCATTCGATGCGACTGTTTAAGGCTCAATGGCAATTTATGTCCCTCATCCTCCATTTTTCGCGATTCGCGATGATATCGACGGACGACGCGTTAACACTCGCTGTTTCCGCGAAATAATTACGTGCGTAAATTCACGGATAACGAGAGTATTGAGACACGCGTAATCCTACTCCCGAATGAATAATCTGTCGCGCCGATTACCTCGTTTATTTGAATTTAATTAATTATAGCTTATGCCGGCGGATTTGTTTGATTATCCAGTCGCGGAAGAGAGAGAGAGAGAGAGAGAGAGAGAGAGAGAGAGAGAGAGAGAGAGAGAGAGAGAGAGAGAGAGAGAGAGAGAGAGAGAGTGAGAGCGTGGGAGAAGGAGGAGCGCGCGGGCGGTAACGTTGGCGGACGGACGTGTGAACGGTCGGGGGCAGCAGGAAGGGAGGGAGGGGAGGGGACGGTGATATGTGTACACGCGAAAAACAGGAGTTCGCATTGTTTTCGGTTTTAATGCTTTCGTCAATAACGCCAACAACCTTTTCACGTCGGGAACGTGCTCGTCAGAGTGTTCACGGCTTTCAATGGCTGTCTCGATGAATCATTCTGCCTGATTTCAAAGCGTAATGAATTCAAATGTTTATACACGTCGCGCGATACACGGGCGATATAAATTGAGGAGACGCCGCCGAGTGGCGGAGCCCTCGCGCTCGCGTGCGGGCTCGAGCTCTCTCCCGAGTTCTCGCCCGGCACCGAATTTTCCATTAAAAATGCGTTATTCCGATTAAACAGATGCACGCACGTGCAACGGGCGTGTAAAAATCCGTCCTCTCGATGAACAGGGACGAGCGCACTCGCGCGGGTATATCCGTCCCCGCTCCCCCCCCCCTCCCCTCCCACACGATACCCGCCGAGTACCCGGATAACACTACATAAAGCCTCTTCCACGGCGAACACGTGTCGCTAATAAACGTCATTCCGGCATGTGCGACGAGAGATTGATTCTATTAATACGAGTAATTACCGAGTGTACTTGGCGCCGCATGCATAATGTAATTTCAACCTCATCTCGCTCCCGCTCGCTCTCTCTCTCTCTTGCGCGCGCGCGCTTCCTCCTTTCTCCTCTCATTCCCGCCTCGTCTGCTGGCTGCTGGACGCTTCCTCGCTCTCCATGAGCGTGCTTTTAGCGCCGTATATTTAAAATCCGATTTAATCCGAGTCTCTCTCTCTCTCTCTCTCTCTCTCTCTCTCTCTCTCTCTCTCTCTCTCTGTCTCTCTGTCTCTCGGACCTGCTTTACCGATTCGCGCGACATTTCTTGGACTCTCGTAACGAGAGTCTTGAATATTGACGAATTCCGACATGAAATCGCGCGCGTATCTTCCGCGGATCGGCGGATGACCGGTGGGTCGCCGATCCCTCTCTCTCTCTCTCTCTCTCTCTCTTTCTTTCTCTTTTCCTTCGTCCGAGTTCCCACCCACGTTACATCATGGTACTCTACGAGGAGATCGCCGCGCTCGTGCGGTCATAATTTTTCCTAACGAAATACTCTCGGGGCGACGCGACGCGGCGCGGCACAGCGCGCAGGCGGATAATCGGGACTCGCAATCTTAAGGCGGTTTCCTTAAGTAGGGTTCGATATTCCTGAGACACACTCCGATCATATTAAAGGCGGTTGTCGTCGTAAAGGAGGGAGAGGAGGAGAGAGCGAACGAGAAGGAGATGGCAACGCGAACGAAGCAGGAACGAGAGCCGAGAGCGGGATCAAGCAAGTAGGCGAAACAAAAGAGTGAAGGACTGCAGTCGACAAGTTATGCAGAGCCCCTGGAGCGTGCATTTGACTAAGCTCGACCCCTCTACCCTCATCTCTTTCTCCTCCTCCTCCTCCTCCTCGTCTTTCTCTATTTCTTCGTCTTCTTCGTCCTCTTCTTCTTCCCTTTTTCGCCCGCGCCTCGACCTTTCTCTTTTCGCTCTCCCATTCTCCACTCTCTCATCCTCTTCTTCTTCTTCTTTCTCTTCATCTTCCTCTTCATCCTCCTCTTTATTTCTCTCTCTCTCTCTCTCTCTCTCTCTCTCTCTCTCTCGCTCTCTTCCATGGCTCGCCGGCTGTGACTTTATCTCGGCATAGCAGCTTCTTTCCAGCGGCTGATTACGTATGCGCGAGAGAGACGAGCCCAGGCTTATGAAAGTGCAAGGTGGATGAGCGGGGAGCATCCACCCCGATGCCCTCCACCTCCGGCACAGCGAGGAAGAGACGAGAGGCAATAAATAAGACGTACTGAATGTAACCCGGCAAAACCTCTAAGCCGGGTTTCCACGTACAGAGCGGGGTATAACCTTCCTCTCTAAATATATATCGCACGGCGTAGCCGCGGCTACGCGCGAAGCGAGGCTTTAGTGGCTCGTAAACGCGGCTCGTCCACTGGAAAAGCGTCTCCGACAAATCGTTCGCCCCGAGATCGCGCCGGATTTCCCGAGAGCGGCATTTCGAATCGCGGGTAATGATAACGCGCGCTTCCGCGATAATCACTGATTATCAACCTCGAGAAGATAAGAAGCGCGAAGAAGAGAAAAGTAGAGCTCTCCCCCCCCCCCGTCTACTCGCGCGTTCTACGGTCGGGCGACCGAAATATAAGAGCGCGGATACAAGAGCATGCCTTTAATAATTATCGGGATGTTTTATTCAACGGATCTCGGGCTTTTGCTTGTCTGGCCGCGCGAAGGAGCCATTTATATTCATTACACGTTCACGTCATATTACAGCACGATTTTATTGACGGCGACACGATACCTTGTATGAATGATACGCTCGCGTAATTCCATTTAAATTCCATTTTAATTAGGCGGAACTCCCGCTCGCGCGTTTCTCCGCGTAGCTCGAATACAAGCATTTCCGTCCCCTCTATCTTTATGTATCCTTATCCGCGTCACGTGTCACATTACGCTGGATTCCGCGATTGTGTCTACCTGCTTAATAAGTCAAGGGACGTCTGCCAAATGTTTTAACGTTGACTCGCGCCCCGTCCCAACTTTCCGTCGTGTCGGAAGACCGCGCGCGGTTTCTCCCGGCGGACGCGCTCCTCGGCAGGAAGAAAGAGAAACCTCTCCGAGTCAATTAATATCCCGCCGGCGCGGCGCGCGGGATATTGTTGTATCTGGATCGACGGGATCGCCGGGAGATCCCTCGATCGATGGCGCAATCGGCCGCGGTATCATCGGCGACTTTCACTTGGACCGCATTAATACGCCGCCGCCCCTGAACGCGCGAGCGCACGGCTCATTAAAAATTACGACATTGCGTCGCGCGCGCGCGCGCCATTAACGAAATCGAATTACAAGCCACGTGTATATGTGCGGCCGTATGTAAACGAAGGCGCGCAGGTGTGTGCGCGACCACGCGAGACGCAGGTAAATCGCGCCAAGCCGCGCCGCCAAGCGGTGTATTTCCGAGCAGCGAGCGGCCACACGAGACTCCGCATTCCAATATCGCGAATTATAGCGCCGGCAGGATCTTCGCTTAATGCAGCGCTTCGCGTTTAATCGCGCGGGAGGCGATAAGGGTTCGACCGCGACGCAAGGGGTGAATGGTGGTGTAGTCGGAACGGAGGTCCTCGGAACGGAGGACCTTAGAGCCTCCGATAATCGTTAATAACTCCTGCCTCCGCTTCCACCTGCAGCCGTCCGTCGCGTCTCCCTGCTCCCACCCCTGCTCCCCCTCACTCGTCTCTCCTCCCTCCCTCAGTCCTGCACCCTTTTCGTCTATCGCGAAAATCTGCCCTCCTCGGCGGCTGATCTGAAGAATTCCCACGAACGAAGAAATCCCAGGATCGTCGCTGAGGAGAAAGGGACCTTAAAGGAAGAGGAATCCGCCAGCTCTATCGCCAGCTCAGCCAGCTCTCACTTTCTCTCTCTCTCTCTCTCTCTCTCTCTCTCTCGCTCCCCCTCTCCCTCGGCGCCTCTCCTCCCATTCCAGCTTCTTCAAAGATCGAGATATTCCATCCCTCGGAATTAATATGCACCGACTGGTTAACATCGAGCGAATTCCCAGACAGACACGTGAATCCAAGGGGATTCGGCGCGCACCTTTATAAAGGTGCCTCGGCACGAGGCACTCACGCGGATAGACTCTCTCCCGTTACAAAGGCAAATCTTGTTCCGAGGAAGTTCCCCCGGTGGTTGCACTACGTTATCGCGTCAAAGAGGATTAGTGCCGCTAGTGTATCTCCGTGTATCTTCGTCCTGTTACTACTTTCGACGTATCGCTGCTACATCGGAAAGCGGCTCAAGCGTGGAGCGTGTTATCTCCTATCGATCGATCAGCTGTCGCGCTTTCCGTCACAATGTTTCGTGCAGGTCGCGCCGCCGCCGTCGCCGTCGCCGTCGCCGTCGCCGTCGTCGTGTATCGAATCGCGATCACAGCGCGCGAGGTTATGCTTTAATAGGCACGACCAGCCGCGCCAGCAGCAAGTAGCTAATACACGTCAGACTGTAATCGGGAAACGCTACTCGTCGACCATGGGCGCCCGTTTGCGCACCGTGCGCTCGTGTACGCACTTACGCACTCACGCACGCTTCGTGCTTAATACCGTTCGGAAATATCGGGAGCGGCCTGCCCGTGGCGGTTCCCGCCCGGCGCCGCGGCTCCGCGCCGACAGGCCGAGGAATCACGAGCGAACAGCCCGGCAACATTTCACCGCGGGACAAACAGGTTCTCTCTCGCGAGTAGTCACAATCGCGAAAAAGCCCGCTTAATTACGCACACGCGAATCCGCGCGGCGCGCGGGTGAAAGGCAATATTCAGCGGCGGCTCGCGCGCGCGAAATTACGATGGTTAGTCGGCATCGCGACGACATCAAATACCGGCGGGCGCGAATCGCTAATTCGCGGGAGGAGATCGTAAACCTCCTGCTCCTCCTCCTCCTCCTCCTCCTCCTCGCGCTAATATCCCGGGCAAATCATCCAGAATTATTGCGGCGGCCGACGAATCATTTTCAGCCGTCGCTGGCGGATCGTCGGCAATTTCAATATATTTCTCGGGATTACAAACACTCGGAGGGACTCATCAATTTTGCATTATCTCACCGCCCCTACCCCTGAGCGAGCTATTAGAGGACTGATCGATCGTTGCGGATAATCCACATTACTCGCTCGGGGCTGACGTGCAGAACTACCCGCTCGGTTGCACGGAAGCCAGATCTCCCTCCTCCCCCCTCTTTCTGTCTTTCCCATTCTCTCTCTCTCTCTCTCTCTCTCTCTCTCTCTCTCTCTCTGTCTCAACCGCCGTGTAATTCCGGTAGCAAGGTCAAGGACGATAATTACAGTCATGAAAAACGACACGCGGCCGTATCGCGGTATCGCTGGCCGCGAGGATCGTTATCACGGTATCTGCTAACAAGCTCGTTTTTCATCAATTACACGCCGAGGAAATACGGAGGTGACCGCTCTGCGGAGATGGAGAGCCCGGGATTAATTCGACAAGAACGCGATACGCTCTCGTCGTCGGGGTCGACAATATAGTAGAGCGATGTCGATACGGATTACGGGAATAATCGAACGCGTCATTCATCGCCCGCGGTCGACGATGCCCCACGTCGCGGGGGGCGGGGGGGAGGGGCTCCCCGCGCGCTCGGAAGCGCGCGACGCCGCGACCGCGTCGCCGAGGACGCCGTGTCTCCCGCTCACGAAGTCGCGTTCCTCCGGTTACGTTGTTCCGTTCGGCCGGCGACGGGAGCACCCGCGCGAATCCTCCCGGGCGGAGGAAGCTGTGTGTTGCGACGGAAGAATTTACAGACTGCCCTCCCCTCCCACCTCCTGCCCGCCCCGCGAATTATACACGAGAGACGGAACTCTCGGCGACTTTGGTCGCAGCGCCGTAAACTTCCCGTTTCTCATAACGCGAACTTTGTCGGCGAGAGTTGCCGATTCTTCTCTCTCTTTCTTTCTCTTTTTTCCTTCCTTTTCCCCGGGACTCCGAGAAAGAGAGTCGCGTCCCGCAATTAAATAAACTCATCCGAGGATCCGCGCGGTCGGATTGTTTGCCGTTGTCGCGGCCGCGCCGAATTGCAAAGCCGCTTGTCCCCTTGTCTCTTTCTGTGTCGTTGCCTCGCCGCCGTCGCCGTGTTCCGATTAGTTCGCCGCGCCAACCCCGAGCCCTTGCTCTTGGCAACGGAGCAGCTCGCGCTCACGGAGGTATCGGGAACACGCCCTGAGAACAGACAAAGCGCGAAAGGCATCGCGAGGAAAGGAGAGGAACTATCGTGGTATGGATAATTAACACGAGCCGGCTTCCCGCGGCTGGTTCTATATTTGCTTTCTCGAATGAGACGAGAGACGGAGAGAGAGAGAGAGAGAGAGAGAGAGAGAGAGAGAGAGAGAGAGAGAGAGAGAGAGAGAGGGAGAAGGGGGAGAAGAAGGAGCGAGTCAAGGCCAGGAGGCACGGAGACGGCGAAACTACTTCCCACCATCGTCGAGTAACGAAGGGAAATTAGGGATGCCCTGTAAGGATATTTATAAAAGGGTTAATTAAGGGCGTGCGCGCTCTCCAAAGCCGGGCGTGTTCGACGTTGCCGAGCGGACGGATCGTTCCCCTCCGAAACCTCGAATCATCCTTCCTCTCACCTGCTCGCTCGTAAAACCATCCTTTTCAACGTGACTCTCGGATTAACTTTTTAAGCCTTTAACACGCTCGCAAAAAGCGAATCGGCTCTCTCTCACACTCCCTCACGGGCCCGCTGCGCGCCGCGCCATCGCCCGGCAACGCGCGCCGTGAAATCGACGGAGAACCGTCATGTGATATTCTAATTTATTTAATTGAATAACAGCGCTGTACGCGAGGCGGAGGGCGGGGTATAAATTACGGGCGATGTTGACATATACCCGTTTGCGCCGGCGGGAGAAGCTTGCCCCGCGCGCCTTACCTTTACCTGAGAGCTTTCTCTGAAAATTATCGCCACATTATATTTCGCCTTGGAAAAACAAGCCAGATCTGCCGAGGCGATACGCGTCGTAAATCTACGAGGAAGTCGACCGCTGGAAATTGTATTTCTCGATCGAAAAACCCGTTTTGCAATTCAGCGCCTCGTATTTGTTTTCCGCACTTTTCTCGCTTTGCCTTGCTCTCGCGTGACGTAACGAACGCGCGCGTAAATCTACACCGAGTCGCTTCTCTCTCTCTCTCTCTCTCTCTCTCTCTCTCTCTCTCTCTCTCTCTCTCTCTCTCTCTCCCTCTCTCTCTCTCTCATCCTCATCCTCTCGATATTCTTCTCCGTCTCTCAACTTGTGCTCCAACGTTTGCTGATGAGTTTTCGACTTATCGTTTGCGCGACATCGCCGATACTACACGCCTGCGTTTTCCGTTTAATCTCCTCTACCTCGACCAACCGTCCGCGGGTAACCACGTTATATTCCACTCACGCTAATGCGTTGCATCCCTTCCCCCCTTCTCTCTCTCTCTCTCTCTCTCTCTCTCTCTCTCTCTCTCCCCCCCTCCGCCGAGCATTTTTATCTTTCGTATTTCCTCTCCTCGCGCGCTCGAGAATGTCTTCTCCCGGCACGCGGAATAAATATATCCATCCGTCAATCTACCTCTCCCGCTCCCCCCCCCCTGGCCGCGATTACTCTCGGCAAAGGAATCGAATCGCATTCCCGCGGGGAACCGCGCGTTTCGACACGAGAAAAGCGGCCGCGCGTTACGCAAAGAGCGCCTTAGCGCCGACTTGTTAATATGCGTGTCGTACACGCGCGTGTCTCGTTGCTCTCTTTCTCCCCTCGCTGCGCCGCCAGACTCATTAATAATGCCTACTTAACTAATTCCCCGTCACGCCCCGCTGCTCCGGGGCCGCGGCCGGCGCTTGGCCCCCGCCGGCTTGAGGCTCTTGCAAACGCGCGCGCGCGCGCGCGCGGCCGCCGTTTATTTCCACCTCCTCGCTTTTTTATCCTCACCGCGCGGCTGTGGTCAATCGGAACGAAATGTCTCTTATCCTTATAGAGCCGCCGCCAGTACCGTTCGCGCAATTGCTACTTTCGCGCGCTCGCGCGATCTGTGTTCTCCTGACGCGTGATTCTGCTCCCCTCCCCCTTTCCCATCCTCCCTCGCGGAGGCTCGTTTTTCAGAAGATTCACGTAACATATTTGAATTTCGTCGCGGAAGCACCGGTAACGCCGACCGATACCGAGGGGAATCCCTCCACTCGCTCCACTCCCCCCTCCCTCCCCCAATGGGCGCATCGCCAACGCGCAATTGGCAGCGTGCAAACGCGAAACGGGAGCTCCTGTTTGTCGGCGTCAGTATCAATTAATTAGCCGATACGACTACGGGAACGCGCCACATTGTCAATTATCCCGCTAATTACGATCGTCCTAATTAACCATCCGAGATATCCGTTATCCGGACGACGGACGGACGGGCGGATGTTATCGTCGCGCGGCCGCGCGGTCGTTTTCTCGAAAATAACGCTCTGTGTGAGCGCGATCCGCGAAGATCCTCAAGCGTCGCGACTACCGGCGAAGCCGCTCCTCCGCGCCCGCGGAGGAGTCCGCGAGAACGCCCTCGTAAGTCCCCGGTGAGCTCCGTCATCCGTCAAGAGCCGTCCCGGCCGTTTGCGCCGCAGGGCCGCGCGTTTGATCACGTTTCAAAGCCGCGTCGCGGACCTTTGATAAAGAACGACGAACCGGCGTCGTCATGGAGAATGTTATTTCCGGTACACGACGACGACGACGACGGCGACGACGACGACGACGACGACGACGACGACGACGACGACGACGACGACGACGACGACGACGACGACGACGATGACGACGACGGCGACGACGACGACGACGACGATGACGACGACGGCGACGACGACGACGACGACGGTGACGACGACGACGCCGTCGTCGTTAAGCCGCGATCCTGACCTCGGCGGCGCGCCTCGACCGACGTTTTCATTCCCGGCCCTCTGCCGCGCACGGAAACGGCGTAACCAAGCGCAATACGATCGAGATGAAGACGAAGCATACTCGTAAAGACCGTATCACACTAGCGACTCGCGACTGCGATAGCGATTTCTTCTTTTCCAATCACACTTGCGATTGGCGATCGCGGCTGCGGCTAAATGCTGCCAATACATACAATCCCACACCGAAAAAATTATATTCTTAATATAAGAGAATTTTATACTTTTTAAGCTTTCTTAACAGATATTCTTAATCTATAAGAATATTTTCTTCTTTTTATCGATATGTCTAGAATACATACTAAAATTAAGAATATACTTTTTTAGAATAACTGCCTAGGGAAGAAACAAGTCGTCGATCGGTCATTAAGAATTGTTAAAAAAAAAAGGCATAATACACAATAAGGAAAGGAACCAATCAGAATCCTCATTTTTATTGCCACGTTTGAAATGAAAGACTGATTAGTTCATTTCCTTATGCGTTGTGCATTATGCCTTTATGCAAAAGTCAGTGCTTCTTTTTTTATCTCAAAAACAGCTTTCGCAGTATAATTATATGCAAAAGATTAAAGGCAAATAAAAATCAACATTGAAATCGGATTGCAACTTTAAAATTGCATTAAAAAATGTAGCATTACAAGAGGATTAATAGTGCAAGAGGTTAATTAATTAAATATTACAAATTGGGAATTAGAATCAGTTCGACGCAGAAAGTGTATACACTTTCCGCGTCGAACAGACTCTGATTCCTAATTTTTAATATTGAATTAATTAACCCCCTTTAATTTTTTACGACACTATATTTTTTAATTTCATTTTGAAGTTGCGATCTGATAACAGCGTTGGCTTTTACTTACTTTCATCTATCGTATATGGTTGTATTAATATTTATATACATTAAGAATATCCGTTAAGATTATTTCTTAAGAATATCTAGTACCAACACATTCTTGAAAAGATTCTCCTCTTAAGCTAAGAAAATGTTCCTGGTGCCTATTTTAGAAGAAATTATCCTAAACACAAGTGGGAAATTCTTAAAATGAAAATACAATTTTTTCGGTGTGCAGAGAAAACGGGTTTACGATTCTACGAGATTTACTAAATAACAATCTGTCTCCTTATTAAATTGTTTTGACATTAAACAAAAAAATATGTAACACATAATACAACACTAGACATAACCTTATTCTAATGATCACCGACTTCTACGTACTATTAAATAAAAAAGCTGCGACTCGAAAAATGGACAGCCGTCCAAACGACAGTCGTGAGTCGCAGCCGCGAGTCGCTGCTTTCTGATTGGTCGAGGAAGAATCGCAGTCGCTAGTCGCTGATACACGCATAAGCGGAAGTGTTTTACGTAGCTGGCAGCGAGCGCGTTCTTGGCGCGAAACGAGTGTCAAACGCGTAAAGAGGCAACGCGCGAAATGCACTCGTAAAGCCCCGGATTCTCCGTCTGTTTCTCTCCCTCTCGCGCTCTCTTGTCTTCCCGACGAGCGACGGTAGTTTCGCGCGTCGCGCGAATCTGGACGAGCTGACGGCACCGTTAAACACACGGACGCGACGAGGAGCCGACACCGAGTCCGAGTCACCGGCGATAAAACCGCCCATCCCGGCGTCGCACTCGCGAGAGCTGTCTATCGATAAGCGAATATTTACTTTTGACAGGACACTCGCGCGCCCCGCCTCGCCCCGCCCCACCCCATCCCACCCCGCTCCCGCAGACGGAGGAATTGTTTGAACGGGACGTTTGACGTGGATTGTATCGGGCCTGGTAAATCCCGTTAGCGTAATTCATGCTTTTCCTTCGCGCGAGCGTGAAATGCTATTTTACGTACGCGCACACAGCGAGCTGGAGATAGTTTGGCATCTTGCCTTCTCCGCGAGAATAAAGTGGGAAGAACGAAAATGTCGAGATGTGTATATATATATATATATATATATTTCTCCGTGAAGACTGGTCCGACGCCTTCGTTTGCCTTTTTTATTCCCGCCTGACATTGGCAAACTGTCAAGCCTCTCTACATCTCGGAGATAAAGAATTCACACTTTCCCAGCGAAAGATATTCAGTGTCGTATTCGGCTGGCTGGCTGGCAGGCTGGCTGTTTGAAAACGACGAGTGTTTCGAGTCGAAAGGCGACACACGGCGAACATTGGCACAAGCTGCGACGTTTTTCCCGGCGCATCCATCACGCCCGCGAGCTCTCTCGCGCGACGAGATCGGCCAAACGCAATCCGGCGAACGGAAGTCTCATAACGCTCTCTCGACGTCTCGCTTCGCTCAGCCGCCGATGGCCGAGATCCGGCCGGAGTGTTTGCCTTCGATCGCGATCGCGGGCAGGCGAGTCTGCTCTCAGCGGGCTCGGTAATAATCGCTAAATAATAACCTCCGCTTGGTGATTCGGGCTAGTCGCGAATAATAGTCGCGAGAAATAAAAGTGATTTAATTCTCCTCTAGTTACTATAGCGTACAATAGAAGTTTGCAACGCCGAAGAGGCGCTCTCCTACCCTCAATAGAGCCCGAGACAAAAGGACCATTTTATAATTACATCTCCGCGCAGCAAAGAATGGCGAATGCTTCTATTCATTAAAATCCAACTTCAAATCCCTCGGAAGCCGACTCTCTCTTCCTCCCTCCCTCCCTCCCTCCCCCTCTCTCTCTCTCTCTCTCTCTCTCTCTCTCGTCCAGGCAGCCGGCAGGTAACCGCAGGAGAGAGATCCGACTTCTCAATCAACATAACTCTATTCGCGACTCCCGACGGGAACAATCGTCGGAGCAGTTCCTCAAGTTTGCGCACCGCTGTTTCAACCGGATCGCGCGCTCGCACGGGCCGAAGATTCGAAATAATTCCACGTCTCTCGTGCTTTTTCCTCGCCCGTAATTAATCTTCTTACCAAGTTTCGACGCCGGCGCATCTGCGGCTAATCCGGATATAACTCCCCCTCCCCAGCCTGGGAGTCCTGCCGTCAAACACAAAATTACATACTCATCGAAAGAATCGCGACGACGACCCTCCCCCCTCCAAGAGGACGACTCTCCTCTCGCGACGTCAGGACAGGACGCGAAACGCCGTCCGCGCGCACGCGAACCTACGAGCGATCCCGCTAATCAATCAATCAGTCGATCGTCGATATATTTACAAGCCTGCCGTGAAGACACGTAGCCACTGTTTATTCAGCATCCGAGCTGCGGCTTTGAGACCAACTGACTCGCCCGGTTACCACGAATTCCCATTTCCATTACCGGGGACTCGCTCCGCCATGGCGCGCACTCCACGCTCTCTCTCTCTCTTCCTACGCGGGGGTGGCGGGCCGCGTCTATCCAGACGACGTAGAACCGACGAGTAGAAATTCGTGTACCGCGGAGGACCCTTAATACCGGCGTTTCCCAAATTTACTCAGGTGACGAGGGCCGCTGCGAGAGACTGAGGGGAGGGGGCGGGGGACAGGACGGGATGGCGAACGGCAGCCGGAGGTAAGCAGATAGGTAAGGGTTGCGCTTGGATCTCTCACTCGATCCATCGATCCGTAGAGAAACCGACTCCCAACCCCTCCTCCTCCTCTCTCTCTCTCTCTCTCTCTCTCCCCCTTCGTGACTCTCCGTGGACCGCGTCGCGACATCTGCGTCATTGACGACAACGACGACGACGACGACGACGACGACGACGACGACGACGACATTCAAAGGCTGCTCCGGCAGGGACGCCGATGTCGACAGTGTGCGGAGCAGCGGCAAGAATACTTGAATGGTAAAACCATTGCCGTCAGCGGCGAACGATCATCGAGGGTGAGACGCGAACCAGTATTTTGCCCACTTTGTCGATCATCGATCGCGACGTGCGCGCGTGACAGGCAGCGGCGTCAGAGAGACAGAGAGAGAGACAGAGAGACAGAGAGAGAGAGAGAGAGAGAGAGAGAGAGAGAGAGAGAGAGAGAGAGAGGAGGAGGAGGGAGAAAAGGAGGGCTTTATGGATCGATTACCCGCGTCTGCCTCGCCCACCTCCTCGTTCTTGGTTTATCGAACCCTTTCGGCATACATATGTACGCACGCAGGCACGCACGCAGGCGGGCAGGAAGAGTTGTTCGTCGGGCGTTCTCGCTTTCTCGATTCATCGCAATTCGAATAATTGGTAGCCGTGGCGGTCCGTCAGTACGGCATCGTTTTAATCATCAAACGATATAGCCCGCCGCGCTCGCGATGATGGCGATGTATTCGGTTACGATATTCATTTGAATAATATAATGCAGCTGGTTTGTACGGCTGCGACAATTACGATATTACAGATAATGATGTGTCCGACGCGCGAGATGCAGGAATTATCGTAATCATGTTATATTAGTGTAATTACAATGTACACTCGCGTTGCGATAGTTGGGCGAGCCGCGTTATACATATACCGGTTCTTCCGGGGTCTTTCGGAAAGGAAAAATTGTGAAGATTAATCAGATTAAACTGAGAAGAATAGTCGAGTACCATTTTGCAGAAATCGCAATAGTTATTAATGATTGGAGATTACCAAGATCTAGAAGCTCTTTTAATTGATAACTCGAAAATTTACTTATTTGCAAAATAAGCATTTGCGCACGTATTTGCAAAATGGCAAAGGACTTTTTCGTTCAGAATGACCTAATCTATAATTATACGACGGCTATTGTACCTAGTGACAGGTTCAAGATTCAGGGTTCAAAGTTCAACATACTCTTCCCAGTTTCGTCTGATTAATGTTCACATTTTTCGTTTCTAAAAGATCCCAGCCACCCTGTATATATACATAAATTTCTTACCGCTCTTCCTTTATTCTTTGTGTATCAAGAGGATATCATTTCTTGTAAATAAATAAATAAATAAATATATATATTTCTTTGATTTGTTTATTTATTTACGAGAAATGGCATCCTTTGATGTATTGGGTTGGCAACTAAGTGATTGCGGATTTTGTCGACAGATGGATTTTACACTTTCTTTTGTTCCGTTAACGTGTTCAAAGTACCTAACCTATATTTTTTTCTTATTGTTTGGACTTCTACCTTTCATTTAGTACAAGAATTATATCGATTAGTTGTTTAGTTTTGTTTTTATCCCAATTAAAAAATGGAAGAGCAAGACGTGCACTTCAGACATATTTTATTGTATTATTTCCGAAAAGGCAAGAACGCATCGCAAGCACACAAGAAGTTATGTGCCGTATATGGGAATGAAGCCTTGAAAGAAAGGCAGTGTCAAAATTGGTTTGCCAGATTTCGTTCTGGTGATTTTTCATTGAAAAATGCTCAACGATCTGGCCGTCCAGTTGAAGTCGATGAGACTCATATCAAGGCCATTATCGATTCAGATCGTCATAGCACAACACGTGATATTGCAGAGAAGCTCAATGTATCGCATACATGCATTGAAAAAAATTTAAAAAAGCAAATTAAAAATTTTGAATTTTCATTCTTATTTAAAATCCGCAATCACTTAGTTGCCAACCCAATAGAATAAAGAATAAAGAATAAAGGAAGGACGGTAAGAAATCTTTTTAGAGATGTTGGCTAAGTATACAAAGAAAAGAGAAATAATCACAACAGTTGCGACAAGATGTCAAGATGGCCGCGTCTAAAGGCACAGACTGACTGATTAAACATCTGTGTCTGTAAATTCAGAGTGCTCATTAACTAATATACAAATCCACTTGATTGAATTAAATGCGTCGTTCCATGAAATTCAGCGTGGGGAAACATTATTTTTGCGCAAGCTGCTCTTGGTGGCGTACGAAAGCTGAAACCCTGTTATCACATCAATATTATGTACATTACATAATTGCAATATATATCATATGATAAACTACATACGCGCGCGCGCGCCATATGCGCAATATGTAAACAGAGCGAAATCGAGAAATCGAGTCCGTTCGTTCTTTCTTTGCGCCCTGCCGAGCGTTATATCTGTTTCGAGCGATACACAAGGGCGCTCTCTGTACTTGTTGTCGCGCACGTGTTCTTCCAGGCGATAAATATCTTTTCAGTTTTCCGCAGCGTCGCGCGAGCATGTTCCCGGGTATGTCGAGCGCGCCGCAACAGCGGCGACCGCGTGCGCACCGGCTCTGTTCCCGGTGACTTCGATTTTCGTTCTCACGATCTTAACGACGCGAACGGCGACGCACCGCGTGGCGGACGATTTTAATTAAAACCCGCTGGGTTTTGTCGACGGCGCATTAACCGTTGATTAACAGCGCGACTCCTCCACCTCGTTTCCTCTCGCGGTGTCCCTCTCTTCTCTCTCTCTACTCGGAGCGCGAGTTTTTCTCCATGAGAAAAGCAAGTGCCGAGCCACTTAAACGATACCGATGACCCGAGGAGAGAGAGAGAGAGAGAGAGTACAGCCCCCCGGCTTTACCTCGGGAGATTTTAAAACAACATCTGCGAACGAGGCGGCTTTCGAAAGAGAAATAAGAAAGACGGCACGTAGCGCTTTATACGTGCCATTAACTTTGTTTTACATCGGGAGGACGAGGTCGAAGAAGGGTACTGAATTATTCATAACAAATGTGATAAATTATACGGAATGATAAATTGTGAATTACACAATCCGCGCGCATTGCAACGTCCTCGGCCGATAGCACGCGCGCGCGCTCGGGCTTCGAAAGGAATTTCGGGACGAGAGAAAGAGAGAGACGGAGAGAGGGGCGATTAATTAGCGAGTAATTGAGATTGATGCCGCGCGCCGTGTCGCCGCGGCGCGACGCGGCGGGGAAAAAGAAAAAAAGTAATTTCGCTCGTGTTTAACGGGCCTCCTCGGACAATCGCGGCCGCGCACGCGCGCGCGCAACGCACGCACACACGCACACACAAACGCGCGACGCACACACACACACTCATCGGCGGAGGGTGTAAAGCGCGCGAAATAGGTGCCTCATGCGCGTGTTTAAAAAGCGAGATGCAAGAGCGCGCGACATGAAAGAGGATCAATAGCCGCATTAACGTTCTCTGACGGGTAATTAGCGGAGATGCGAGCTGAATTACCGTATAGATGTTGGCAGGTACCAAGTAGCTTTTCGAACGGCCGCCCGGTGTAAAAGCTTTCAACGAGCAGCTACAAGAGGCAAAGCAAACATCGGTTACAAATGGAGGTGCGTGTTGCTATTTTTCCTTTCTACCTCTCTCTCTCTCTCTCTCTCTCTCTCTCGCTTCCACCTCGCGCGTCCTCCGTCCCTCCATCTATCTCCTCTCCACACACACACACACATACACACACAACACACACGCGCGCGCGCGCGCACTTTCTCGCATCTCGCGCCGCACTCCACGTTGCTTTATTTCCTCCGCTTCTGTCCGCCCTTCCGAACCTTCGTCTCTTCCTGAAACTGCGGAGAGGGCACGCGCAACCACGATGGGGCGTCTTCCGCATAAGGGAGACCGTCAGCGCGCTTCCAACGATCGCCTTCCCTTTTTTCCTCTTTCTCTCCTTTTCCCGGAGCGTTCGGCCACGCGCGGACGAATGGAGAACGATCTTGACGACAATTTCATTTCCTCTTATTGCCGGCACGTGTCGGCGATTCGCTTATCCGCCGTTCGTGCGTGCGTGCGTGCGTGCGTGTGTGTGTGTGTGTGTGTGTGTGTGTGTCCATCGAGAACGCGCGCTCTCGGCAGCCGCCGCGCGCTTCGCACGTTGCCGCGGGAGTGTATTAATCTCCGGCGAGACGCGCGAGACAGAACTGTCGATATGTTTCTCGATAACACTTCTTGTCGGCCTCCGGAAAAGTCGCCGCTATCGAAACGCGCCGCTGGGCGCGCGTTATTCGCGCCTCGACTCGCGCTCTTGGCGCGCCTCGACGCCTGAATGATGCGACTTTTCGCGCGAGTCCGGACCTCGCAGCCTAGTCAGGACGCAATTACGTCCGATGTCGAATTTAGGACTAATCCGAAACGTTAGGCGGTAATTGAGTATCCGCGCTGATTGCCCCGTGTAATACCTTCCGCTTCCGTCGGCTTCCCCGCCATGATCGAGCCCGGCATACCCAATTCGCCAAATATATCGCCGTGGTGTATCAAAGTTTGGTTATGCCGGCAGACTTCAATGGAGTTTCCATATCCGCGCGCAGATCGAGCGCTTTGATTTTATCGCCGCTCCTCGCTGTGTGTGTGTGTGTGTGTGAAGTTGGCATATCATTTTGCGGAAAGTCACAAATTATTGACAGTTCTGCCTTCTCTTTTGATATAGTTGTAGAATTCTTGATAAATCAAACAAATAGTTCCGCTCATTAACGCAAACAAAAAAATGGCTCCGGGCAAACTGATCGGCCAAGTTCATCGGCACGCTGCGTATCACTTTGTCCTACATGATTTCTGCGCACATGCATTGTCAGATTTCGCAAAATATGTAGCTCTAAAGAGTTCTGCTCTATAAAAGCAAAAAAGAATGATTACAATTAAGTAAAGATTAGCAATAATACAGTGATAAGCGTACCGACTTGAGATGCTATCAAAATCTCAGAATTCTGGCCTTTCCAAAAGAGTCTTCTCAAATAGTTATGAGCATAAAAAAGCATCTTCTACTTCTGAGCGCTAGCAACGTTGTATGATTTTGAAATAAATTAATATTGCCGGAGCGCCTCGTATTTTGAGAGAATATGGTGAGACGCTAGCCGAAATTTTGTACTTCTCTTCCATCTAAAATATATCTCGTATAGCTCTCAACATACTCACACGAAACATTTTCTAAAGAGTTCTGGGCACTCGCAACGTTGTACGATTTTTAAATAAATAAATTAGAACTCGAGAACTAGAAGATTTCGTCTATCGTCTCGCTCTATTCTCTCAAAGTACAACGCGCTCGAGTAGTCTTAACTTATTTAAAAATTATACAACGTTACGAATACCCAGAACCCTTTAAAAAATGTTGTAGTATGTTGAGAAATATACAAAGTATTTTAGACGGAAGAAAACTACAAGATTTCGGCTAGGGTCTCACCCTATTCTCACGAAATATGATGCGCTCGGGCAGTATTAATTTATTTAAAAATCGTACAACGTTACTAACGCTCAGAACTCTTTAGAAAATGTCTTTTATGCTCATAACTACTTGAGAACTCTTTTGGAAAGGCCAAAACTCTTTTTTGATTTTGATAGCATCTCCTCAAGTCGGTACGCTTATTACTGTATTATTGCTAATCTTTACTTAATTATAATCATTCCTTCTTGCTTTTATAGAGCAGAACATTTTACAGAACTATTTTAAAACTATATATTTAGCGAAATCTGACAATGTATGTGCGCGGAAATCATGTAGGACAAAGTAAGTGATACGCAGCGTGAACTTGGCAAATCAAATCAGGCATTGTCCGGAGTCATTTTTTTTTTTGCGTTAATGAACGAAACTACTTGTTTAACTAAACAAGAACTCTATAACTATTAAAAAAGAATACAGAACTCTCAATAATTTGTGATTTTCCGCCAACTTCACACACATCTCTTCGCTCGCGCATAAAATCGACTCGTGTAAGCGCGTGAACATTGTTTAACTAATAATTCGCAGCGTTCCGCGAGCGATTGAGCTCTTGAACATTTATCCGGCCAAAACTCGTTAACCCTTCTAAGCCGTTTGTACCGTGCCCGAATACGCGTACATTATTATTATAAAAAAATATTATTTCATCATTATTGAAGGAGAAATCGGAGCAAGTCGAAGCGGAGCAAGAATTGTACATGGCCAACTAATTGTTCCGATTATCTCAGCACTATTCTCTCGTGTCCTCTTAATCTTTTGTTTGTGTAAAGCAGACTGAGTTTAATTGGGCTTAAGGCGATTGTAGAGGGCTGACTCAACACATCGCCGATGGTACATTTGCCGTCTGATTTGTTGAACTCTTCGGCGGAAATGGAATTACACTCGTATTATCCAGTTAGATAAACTTGTCGGTAGTCGAAGGAACATTTGGACCGTGAAGTAAATGTCCTGCAGTAGCCGGATGTTTAAGCGTAGGTCGTCACAAAAAATACAATATGCGATATTAAGAATAGTTGATTTGATATAAATATTTGCATTCATTCGAGAGCTTAAGATTCCCTTAAGTAGAGAAAAATGATTTAAATCAATATATATATATTAATTATTATTAATATTTTTCACAAGTAATAACACGCATTAATGCTCCAGTGACCGCGGACAGTTGAAATAGGTTATTGCCCAATATTCGGGCATATAATTTATCCTAATGTCTGACCGCAATTAGAAAATTAGTATGTGCCAACGGGAAACAATATAAATATCGATGTTATCACTTAATGAATTTATTAACGATTGACTATTATTTTGCCGAACCATAGGTGCATACTTATTTGATTAATTTTTATTTTAGTACAAAATATCGAATACAAGCGTCAAATTGGGTATATATTTTCCTACTAACTAATCGTCAAATACTGGAATCTTTTTTACAATGATTATTACATTCACTTATATTATTGTTAAAATAAATAATAAATATTGTTTTCCAAAGCGGTCGGGTACTGGGACATGTGCGGCCATCGGGACGTTTACCTTACATGGAATTGCGTTTCAGTTTCGTTAACATTTGACTGTGCGCTCACACACAATTTCGTAGTACCAATCCCTGCGTTGACTCATTGGTCCGAATTGATTCTCGTTCGAGTTGTCGCTCGACTTATTCGATATTGCGCACAATCATCTCCTCCCATGACCCGATCTATCCGCGGTGTACACACGATGAATGAATATCCCCGACTACTCTGTCATTCGAGGAACTTGACACACCGCATTCTACTTGGAGGCACGATGTGGGAGCGGTCGAGGGAACTAGTGACTTTTCGTCCGGTGGCTTCGTTGAACCTCGCGCGCGCGCGCGCGCGCGCGTCGTAATTCATCCGCTTCTTAAAAAGCCCAGCGTCTAGAGCAAGCCGCTCTATCCGGAGCCGAACAAAAGCGGCCGGGGTGATTTATCCGCGGGCACGCGGCGGCGCGGCGAGCCGATTTCGCAAAACAGCCGCCGCGCGATTCCCATCTCCTCTCGTGGCCGCGTGCCACTGGATGATGCACGGCGTTGCGTATAATTGCGACGCATCGCGATATATACGCGAGGAGGATCCGGAGAGGATTTTCATGTTCGCCGCGAAACGACCGAGCCGGGCCGGGCCGGGCGGCGGCGGCAATGCTGGCGAAACGGAATCGCGGCGAGAATCGGCGGCGCGGCCACTTAAGAGGGCCGCGCGCGCCGAACACGCGCGGCAACGCGCGCGCGGTAAACGTATTATAAACGGACGATAAATCGAGAGGCTCCCGTAGATTATCCCTGTACACGCGGGCCCCCCCCCCTCCCCTCCCCTTTCGCCCTCGCCCCGGCCCCGGCTTCGGCCCCGGGAGAACTTCATTACCGCTTCGTTCGGTCTTGCATAAACCATTTAACTCGAACCTCCGCGGTTTCTAGGCGGAGTCGACGCCTCGTACTAAATCTGCCGCTAAGCGAGTTCCGGTTCCAGCGCGGAGATTTACGTACTCCGGAGGCAAGCGCCGCTCTGTACGTTACTTACTCACTCGCCGTGTTCCGCGGCGAACCTCCTCCGCGCGACGTGTACTCATCGCTCCTATCCTCCACGTCGAGGGGGAAAGGCGAGCCTTTCTCCTCCTCCTCTCTCTCTCTCTCTCTCTCTCTCTCTCTCTCTCTCTCTCTCTCTGTCTCTCCTTTCGCCGTTCGCCAGCGAGCGACTGACGCCAATCTCGCGCGCGGCGATTTACTTAGGGAACGGCCAGCGCGCCGGCTAATTTGTAGCGCGGAGTGCGAGCTTGTACTGCCTCCTCCCGAGATGACCCGAGGCGCTGATGGCTGATAACGCACCGACGCGATGATTGAACATTGTCGCGCCGCGTTAGCCACGTGTGTTGCTGTCTCCCGCGAGGACGATGTCTTTGGTGGTTCGCGCGAGTGGCGGCTCTCGCCCACGACGTTCCCGGCGAGTAATTCCGCACGGAGGAAACGGATCGGCTGAACTCTAACGAAGGCGACGCTGAACGAAGGAAGCGTTGCGTTGCGTTGCGTTGCGTTGCGGAGAGAGACGGAACTCCCGCTAACAAGTAAACCTCGGGAAACGTCAGACGCCGATTTGTTTCCGATTTTTTGTAGTTACTTTTTATGTCAAAATATGAAGAAATCTGTTGTCATTTTTAGCCCAAATTAATTTTTTCAATTTTTCTTTCGAAATTCCTGAAGTTTTCTGTTCATTTCCTGCTCATTTCTTATCAGATTTTGACGTTAAAATGAGCTTGTTTGCTGGATAAGTGAGCCGAAAGTTTTACCCAACGTCGAATGTAGCGTAAAACTGAACACTTTTTCAACAATGACGTCAGCCATATTAGATTAGTCCGCCATTTTGAATTTTACAAAATGGTTCTGATTCATAATCGGCGACATGTGTGTGCAAGTTTCAACAAGTCAGATATATATATATATATATTTTTTTTTTTAAGAAATATTGTTTTAAATGTGTATAAAATAGTGTACTTGTGCAAAACTTGAGAAATTTCGAGAGAAAAATTGAAAGAATTGATTCAAGCTAAAAATGACAACAGATTTCTTCATATTTTGACGTAAAAAATAACTAAAAAAAATTGGAAACAAATCGGCGTCTGACGTTACCCGAGGTTTACTCGTAAGAGGCAAAAATCCCGCCCTCTTCTCCGCTCTTTGCGAAAACGCAAGAGCGTCGATCGCGCGCGGCTGCAATTGTTTGGCCGTTTGCAGACAACTGCCTTGCGAAACGAGCGTGTCATCATCGTCGAAAAATCATCGTCGAAAAATCTCACGGTGGCTCACGGCCGCGCTTTATCACGCCCTCCTCTCCATTTCCCTGCCGCGACTGCCGACTACGTCCTTAAATACGACGCGGTCGGCGCGACCTCGCGGGACGCCGACGACGTCCAATTTCGTAGATCGACCCTACGAAACGACCTCATATTACTCGAAGCGTGAAACGGACTAAGCGGGCCAGAGATATTGGCTGTGCTCGGGTCCGAAAGGGTTTGCCGCCTGTATCACGGTTTGTTACTCGCGCCAGAGACTCGAGAGGAAATGAGCGCTTTCAGTCAGCCGCTTCCTCCCTCTCCGTCTTCCCGCCGGAAGGAACGGAAAGCACTCGTGCGGACAGCTCGCTCTAATTTTTGCCGTGTGTCCCCCCCTCCCCCCCCCAGAAGCGAGCTCGTTCGAGGATGCGCCTGATGCGATAACGCGAGAAACTGCGAGAATGAGGATTGGATTTAGAGTCGCGGAGTGGATCTTTTTTTCACCGCGGTCAACGACATGGCCGAGTAAATTATGAAAGCGAGAGCGAGCCGAGTGGCATGACAGACACAATTTTCCCCAATCTCCAGAAAATAATGGATTCCTGCGGGCGCCAGTATAGAGAGCGGCGGGGCGGGGCGGGGCGGGGTTGGGATTGCAGTTTCTAATTTCAGAAAACGAATACACCGTCACATGGCGATCGAGCGTATTTAATTTCTGTCTCGGGGCGGAATATCCAGTTTCTCGGTAAGCCGTAACGCATCGTCGGCGTCGCCGACGTCAGTCGTCCTCCTTCTTGTCCTCGTCGTCGTCGTCGTCTTGTTCTTCTTCTTCGTGTTCGCCGTCGTCTTCGCCGTCGTCGTGGACGACGGGGGTAGTCACAGCATGTTTACACAATGTCAGCAGCCGTGTTTGCCCTCGACGCCTTGAATTCCTCACTCTCCCCCTCCCTGTCCCGATTCGACAAAACGAGTCCCTTCGACCTCGTGTTCGCGGGCTGAAAATGGATTTCAGATGCGCCGATTGTTAACACCCCGACGACGGATCGATGGCCGGTCGCGCGCGCTGCTTTTACGACGAGTCGGAAAACGCGCGACTGCGTCTGCTTCCCATCCTCCGCGACGAGGCAACACCGTCGTACGACTATTAAAGCCCCATCGTGGCCGCGAGAGTCTCCTCGAGGCGGCCACGATCGAGAGCACGCCGGATTCTCTCGCGCTTTATCTTATCCTCAATCTATTCACACTCGGCTCGCTTCATAAACGCGTCTTAATCCGCTCTCGCTCGCGCGAGTCCGATTTATCATTCCGCGCTCGTCCGCTCTCCCTCCTTCCCTCCCTCCTCCTCTTTGCTCCCCCCGCGACTCGCGTCTCCCGGCGCGGAGAGGATCCGGAATTCACGCGGACGGGACAGACGACGCCCTCCCCGGCTTATCGTCCCGTCGCTGGGTAGACGTTATCAGGCACTGGTTATCCTTGAAAATCCGCGGAATAGACTCCGTCTGTAAGCCAGACTCGTACACCTAGCCGTGGCCTCCATAACCTTAACGGAAAATCGAAGATGCTTACCATAAAGTCCCCCCTGAAGCTCCAAATCCTACGCGTCCTGTCGCCTTCGCCTCGGTCCGCGGGATTGAAATAGCGCTGTATAGAGAGAGTCTCCCGTGTCCGAGAGAAAAAGGAAGAGCGTCGGAGTGAAAAGAGCGAGAGAAAGGGAGCAGCAGCAGCAGCGACCCGGCGTCCCCTCCCCTTCCTCCCGCGAAATATTACAGAGCGAAACTGCGCTTCGCCGGTGAATCCGAAATCTATCGCATATTTCTAATGGATAAAAGGAATCATCCAGAATCTCCTCCGTTTCCGTGTGTGTGTGTGTGTGTGTGTGTGTGCCAAGCGTTTCTCGTACGACAAGGGCCCAGGCTGCCATTCGCGTGTACATTACCGTAATCTTCAAAGAGAAGTCTTCAAAATGGAAGGTCCTATTGAGACGGCTTAATCTGCCGCAACTCGCGCGATTTTCCAATGCACAAAGATTCGCGCTCGGTCTGTGAGACGATTTCTTTTTTCTTTCTTTTTTTCTGTATCTTTGAATAACTAATTATCTCTTCGCGTCGCCTTGGAAAAGTCACATCAATGAGCGAAAATTCACCCGATGGTGATTTTTTAACTGTTGCCACTAAACAGCAGTACACATTACGCAACGATGTCCTGCTAGGATTTATAATGTTCATAGATATTTATAGTCCATGCCCACTAAAAAAACAAAAAAAAATAAAAAGTTATGGGTGAAAATTCAGTCGTCCTAGTGAGTGAAGGTAACAAGAGCATCCTAGGCTTAACCCTTTGAGGCACGTATTTTTCAGAAAATCTGAATCACATGAAAATTTATATACGGGGGTTTCTGGGGTCGAATGCTGATGACGAATCCGTTATCAGATTTTCGAAATTCAAGATGGCGGATCCAAGATGGCGGTCGCAAAGATTAAAAATCGCAATAATTTCGGTGACAATGGGTATTGTGGGGTTTTTGGGGTCGCTGATTACGAATCCGTTATCAGATTTTCGAAATTAAAGGTAACAAATTCAAGCTGGTGGCAAATTTTAGAATGTGGACCTCAGATTCGTAACCAGGGACCTCAACCAGAGTACAATTTTAACTAATTTAATAAAAATTCTACGACCCGCCAACTTGAATCCGCCATTTTGGGAAATTAATTTTGGAATTTGGACTCTCAGATTCGTAATCAACGACCCGAAAACCCTCTAAATCTTGATTTTGAGCAAAAAGTTCACTCATAGTCCGTGGAAGATGATTTTTTCTGTAAAAATGTATATTTTTCACACTTTGTTTATTTATAATAAATGGACAACTTATGCAAAACACTTTTCAACCTTTCATGTATGTCCCATATCATATAAGAAGCTAAAAAACGCGAGAAACCCGACAAGAATCCCTCAAATATGAAATATTTCATGAAAATGTGAGAATAAATAGGTGATTAACATCAATAGTTAACGTATCGGACGGATATGACGCCCGACGAGGGGAGGGTTACTAGAAATGGAAATGGAATGTATTAAAGGTTAATTTCTCGTATAAACTTTGGGTGTCCAGTTAGTGTGCTCGCGCGAGAGTGACGTTTGCGGAAGTTCCGGAAGAACATCGATTTTGTGTCTGGCCGGTCCGCGAGGGCGATACGCGAGTCGAGAGAAATTAAGCTCGGGCGGTTCTGCAAAATTGAGCCATTTTATCATTTCATACATCCGTCCGTCTCGATGGCGCGCGGCCTTTCGAGCTTTTTGAACACTGATATCTTTATAAAATATGATGGCCCCGTGCTCTCTCTCTCTCTCTCTCTCTCTCGTCGTACGAACGCCTCATTTATATCCGCGGTGAAAAATACAATACAGCAGAAGCAACGACACGCGCGGCCGGAAAAAAGGGAGGAATGTCACGTGTATCCTCTCTCTCTCTCTCGAATTTGAAAAGATTAATTGCGGGCGCAATCGCAATTGCGCATTCGCCCTCGTCCGTCGCGCTTGTTCCAGCCGGCGAAGTAATCGAGTTCGCTCTCTAACGGTCTAGTCGAAATCCATCCACGGCAACTTTGTACAACCGTCAGTGAGAGAGGAAGAGGGGGGGGGGAGACAACGTAACGGAGAGAACACATCTCCCTACACGTAGCTGTACGGCGCGTAGTTACTTCACGAGCGCGATGCGAGTTGCCGGTAGTCTATGCTCGGTAAACCCGAGGCACGCTTGAATACCCAAAGTATCAAAGTCAGTAACTCCGAAACTCCGCAAAAAAGTCGAGTAAAATCGCGCACGTGCTCCACATGTGAAACGGGGAAAACGTTCGCGCCGAGCGGGACGGGGGGCGGGGGGTGGCAAAAGTGCGAAAAAAGTTGCGTGTTATCTCGATCCCGCTCGCGCGGAGGAAAAAAACAAGGGGAAAAAAGGGACGAATGTTCCAAAATATGCGAGCGAGAGAGTGAGGGGGGGGAGGGAGGACTCGCGCTAACTGAACAAGTCGGAACTTGGCGTAAAGGTGCGTACATAACGGAATGCCATCGAACACACGCGGCGCGCGGTCGCGTGCGCTCGAGTGCCACCCGCGATTAATTCGGCTCGCGTCTCTCACGGTCGCGTGGCCGTAATCGCGTTACCTCGCGATTATTAATTTACTTTCGTCCCGATTGCTCGCGCGCGCAATCGATGACTCGCGCTGGTCGCGGAGCAGGGCGCGCGTGCGCGTCTGGTGTTTTCCAATTTGACGAGCTCGTCTAATTTCGGCGCACATCTGCGGCGGTTTAGATCCTCGACAGGGGGGCGGCGGGAAGGGGAGAGCACCCCGCTTCTTTTCGCGGGTAATGAAAGAGGAGAGACGGGGGTCTCTCGAGGAGGGTGCGAGCGCGCCTCCTCACGCGTGCACGGAATAATCCCCCTTGGCGTAAAAAATACTCGAGAGAGATTTACGTTGGGCGCGTACAACTGTCACGAGAGAGAGAGAGAGAGAGAGAGAGAGAGTTTCGAGAGTGCTCGCGCGCTCTCATCGAATGGAAGAGAAAGAGAAAGAGAGGGAAAGTCTCTCGCTCTCTTTTGTAGCGGTCTGACTGGAGCGCCTCTCTTAACAATGATACAGTCGATCGTACATAGTCCGGATATCGACACCTCGACGAGGCCGCTGCCTTTTCCAGCGGGCAAACAATCTTTGTATATCCAACGCGACCATTATCGATTCTCTTTCGAGAGCCATAGGAGGCCCTCGAGGGTTGAATGGACGGCGGACGAGCGAGAAGAAGGAAGGAGCGGCAGGAGGAGGAGGAGGAGGAGGAGGACGAGGACGAGGACGAGGACGAGGACGTTGAGTTCATAACGTTTAGCAAATATGAAGGTGGTACAGACCGGAGGGTGGCTGTTTACGGATGCTAATTCGCTGCCGGTGGATGAATGATTTAATAGGGTTGTCAAGGCGGATATCCTGAGCCGTCGCGCGTCGCGTCGCGTCCGTCGCGCTCATGCCTGCGTCCCGTTAGCCGGGGCGCCTTACTGCACATCGCCTCGGATATTAAGCCCTAAGTTGTACATTTTGTCACTGTGTACACGGGGATTTGGTCCGACTTGCCGAGCAAACACAGCCGCCCCAGCCACGCGACGCGACGCCGCAGGGAAAGAGCCCGCGCGTTTCTCACGCGACGCGCGCTGACACGACTTGCCAACGTGCGATGGACCGGCGCAACTTCCACCGTCGGAAAACTACCAACACCCACCCTCGTCGATTCCCGGACACGCAAACGCGTCGCTACGCTGAAATCACGCGCGACGGCGTCCGCAGCCGCCGCGCGCGCGCGCGCGCGATTCCAGTCTCATCGATCCGTGAATAGCCGCTGCAGACGCGCTCGCTGGAAACTGCTCTTCCGGGACAACAAAAACGCCCGTAGCGAGCGAGCGGCCAGGATCGCGAAGACGGAAGCACGCGCGTTCGCTGCCGCCGAGTTATAGCCGTATCACACTATATAGCGACTCTCGCGACTATCGTTTGGACGGCTGTCGATTTTTCGAGTCGCAGCCGCAGTCGCAACCAATCACAGAACTCCGTATAATCACGTGACGCGCTCGTCATAATCGTCACATTTATTTAACAGTAGAAGTCGGTGATCATTAGAATAAGGTTATATCTAGTGTTGTTTTACGTGTTACATATTTTTTCATCAAACGTCAAAACAATGTAATGAGGAGATAGACTATTATTTAGTAGATCTCGTAGAGTGTAAACCCCTTCTCTGGGATTGTACGTGTGTTAACAGTATTTATCGCGCAGCCGCGATCGCCAATCGCAAGTGTCATTGGGAAAGAAGAAATCGCAGCCGCGAGTCGCTAGTGTGATACGGTCTTTACGCGTCTACCGTCTCACGTGTCCGCGTGCGTTTGCGGCTACGCACGCCAAGTGGCTAGCTCACGCATGCACGCACGCACGCACTTACGCACTCACGCACGCGTGATTACCTACGTAGGTATGGACACACGATGTAGCCGCGCGCCGCCCGCCGCCGCGTGCGCGGTGTGTATTACAGCCAGGTGTGGAGCGGGAACACGCTGCTCGTGTTCCTGACGGCCACGGCTCCCCCTGTGACGCGTGTTCCGCCGGGTAGGTAGGTAGGTAGGTAGGTTGGTAGGTAGATAGGTAGGTAGGTAGGTAGGTAGTGGCTGCAGCCGGGAGTCCGCTTCACCTCTGAGCGTGACAAGGCCGCCCCGCGCGCGCGGTTTGTCTCGATGTCATGGGAAAGTCTACGCGCGCGAGCAGCGTACCCAGATCTGCCGAGGGCAGGGGCGAGGGGGAGGGGGCATTATCGAGCGCGAGGATAGCGGCGGGGCGTCCGTCGACGCGGATGTCGGACTAATTGCGAGTCGTGCCTCGTCCGACATCGACGAGGCATCGACGGCATCGGCGGCATCGGCAGCGCACGCGAGCCCCGCGTGCGTTCCCTTTGAAGCGTAAAACCCGGCGGACTTGGCGCCGCCGTCACCGTGGAAAACCCGTGTAACGAGGCAGCGAGAGAACGAGAACGAGGGAGAGGACGCGGAAGGGAGGGAGAGAGAGAGAGAGGGGGGGAGCCGGCTGTTTATAACGACCCGCACATACGCGACCTCGCTTAATCAAAGGGATTCGGATAGGAAGTTCCAATGATTTTTTAGCGATACTCCTCGCCGGAAGTGCGCCGCGGCCCGTCCTCTTCATTATCCCTCGCGAAGGACGCGAGCGCGGAGGCGTTTTTCAACGACACTTGGACGTCGTTATCGCGCTCCGGCGCGTAACGAGCGAGAGGCCGGCCTATCGCGAATTCGTGTACACGCGTCGTTAGAAATAATCGTATCGGCGCCGGGAGATCGGCGCAGGAGTCGTCGCGTCGTCGTCGTCGCAGGGGGTGCCTCGAGATGCCCGGCTCGAGTCAGGAAGAGAGGGTTGCTCCGTGAGATTTGCACGGAGACAGCAGATATTGTCGCTCGTAGTCTCGTTTCCTTCCGCAAACGTCGAGATTTTCGTTGTCGAGCGAGCGGAACCTCGACCCTCTTCCCCCCACCTCCCCCTCCCTCCCTCTCGCCTCTTCCGCCACCCCCTCCGTCGCCAGCCCTCTCGCAATCGCACTCGGGGCTCCCCGGCGGCAGCCACGACGAGAGACACCCTCGCTTCTCGCGTCCCGATATTCATTACGAATTCACACGAACCACCAGTCAACATTTCAAGCCGTCGGAAAGTCGTGTGCCGTCTTTGTCCCCGTCCGTGTTTCCACGGCCGGCACAATCGCGTCGACGCGAGCGAGGCGGCGCAAACACGGCGCATAGAGGTGGATAGAGAAGGAGCGAAGGGACGAGAGAGAGAGAGAGAGAGAAGAAGCGCGCGGCAGACAATCGAATTTCAATTTAGATCCGTCGAAGCGCTACTTCCCGTTACACGCTTGAACAAGCAATCCTTTCTATTAATGCGACAATGGCGCCGCGCTCTCTCACGTATTTACGCGCGCGGAATGACGCCCGTCTCGGCGGCGAGACGCGCGCGCGCGCCGTCATCTATTTTCCATAAGTACCAGCAGCAGCCTACCACCTCCCCCCCTCCACCCTGCGCTGCCGTTCTACTTCGTCCTTGCGCTTCTTCTTCCAGGATGTCGCGCGCGGCTCACCGGCGCGGCGGGAACGCCTCGCGCCTCGCGCGTTCTCTCGATTCTCCGGCACGCGCTGCGCGATATATGTCACTCTGCATAATGCAGAAGCTCTTTCCTTCCGGCGCGATTCCGAAGACCCGCGCCGTCGCCGCCGCAGCCGTCTCCATCCCCCCCTCTCTTTTCGTCTTTTCCCCGCGCGTCGCGGAGATCCATCCTCCGTATATCGCAACGTTTCCTGCTCCTTGGCGGAGCACTCTGTAAACATGACACCGGCGGATATGACATGTAATATGTAAAACGCGGCTACGTGTACATATGTAACGCGTAGCGAATAAGATACGTCGGTGCGCCGCGCGATAGCGACCAGACACGCGAGATTCGATCCGATTAGAACGCTCGAGATTTAATGACGCTGTCGATACGCGGCCGTCGTCTCCCCCTCCCCCCTCTCTCTCTTTTGGCTTTTATTTACTTTTATTTTATATATAAATACATTTTTTTTTTTTTTATATTAATTTCTTCATTTTGTACATCAGTTTTAATTATTTATCTTTCTTGTAAACTACACTGAGAAAAATATCCGAAATATCCGATTGTTAATTTCGTCATCCGGTTAAATATCCGGTGTATTTAATCGGATCTTCGATCGCATAACAAAATTAACAATCGGATATTTCTGATATTTTTCTCCGTGTGTATTTTTAATTTTCTTTTATTTCGTAATTTCTGCCTTCGCGCTTGAGCGAACTTTGAGGCTCCTAGAGCGTTCAATAAATGACGTTTCTCTCCTTCTCCCTTTCTCTCTCTCTCTCTCTCTCTCTCGGCTGCACCGCTCGGTACGTTCAAAATCGAGTCATCGCGCGCGCGCGCGCATGCGCGCACGACTCAATTTCCGCAAAAATACAATTAAACGGCCGGGGCATTGCCGGCGCTTTCGCGGCGATTATTCTAACCCGAGTAACGAGATGGCTGCAGTTTCCGCGCCGGTACGAGCCGCGCTCTCGGAGAACGTATCAGAACCGAAGCGGAGACGCGGCGGCGGCCGGGGGCGGCGCGCGGGCGAATGGAATCTACATATTCATCGGATCTTAACGGAACAGCCCTCGAGGTGTATGTACCACGGGCGAACTTCCTCGCCGTGGGACATAGACAAAACAGGTTCCAGCATACGCCCTAACGGCGCGCACATAATGCCGCCCCGATCCTGCGCGCGCTCGCGCCTCCTCCGCCGCTGAAAAATCGGAGGAAGACGGGCGAGCGCGCACGTCGCATCGGCGACATCGGGAGAGAGGCGAAATTTCTTCGGCCGAAGTGGTGGACCTAGATGCGTCGCGTCGCGTCGCGTCGCGTCGCATCGCGTCGTGATGCGATGGAGCGCGTTAAAAATGCAAAGAATTTTTTCTCGAAGCTGCGCGACTTGACGCGCGCGCGCGAACGCGGCTCTCCCTTATTTGGTCGAGCGAGCGTCGCCGAGAACGCCGGCGAAAGCGGAGGAGAACGAGAGAGAGAGAGAGAGAGAGAGAGAGAGAGAGAGAGAGAGAGAGAGAGAGAGAGAGAGAGAGAAGGAAGAGGGGGATAGAGATAGGTGTAGAGGCAGAAAGAAAGGCCCATCTGCATATTCATCGGCTCCTAGGCGCGCCGCCCTCGAGACATGCACGTTGCGCGAACGGCCCTTTTATGTGAGCGCTGCTTTCCGGAACTGAACGAAGGCGCAACGCACGCGGCCGACGCGTGCACGTGTACACGATAGCGCGTCAGAGAGAGAGAGAGAGAGAGAGAGAGAGAGAGAGAGCGAGCGATGGAGGGGGAGAGGGGAGGGCAAGAGAGCCTGGACCGGAGATAGCCGTGCGCACGGCGTCTTAATTAATTCCCGCAATTTCCTTTCGCATTACCGGTGGTATTACGCAAAAAGTTAATTACGTTATGGCGGGCTGCACTCGCGGCGGAATAGAGCGTTCGGAGTTCGGAGCGCGTCGCGGACGCGAGAGGGGTGGCCGGTCGGCCGGCAGGCAGGCAGGCAGGCAGGGAGGGAGGGAGGGAAGGGAAGGGGTTGGAGGACGCGCTCGCGAGGGTATTTTTCAGGCATATCCGCGTGTCAATTAAAGCCCGATTATCGCGCGGCCGCGCGATTCCCATGGCGCGTGATTAATGTATCGCCCGCATCTCTCTGCCGCGGGATATCGCGGGTCCTTTCGCCCTCTCCTCGCTCGCCGGTCGTCCGTCGCCACGTCGCGCTCGAAAACGCGCGCTTGTCGCTGAGACCGTCTCCTCCGTCAGCCAGCCTGATGATCGACACGCCGCGTCTACATGCGAAGTCCGTCGACGTCCGTCGGCCGTCGGCCGCGGTGTCGTCGAGGCTCGCGCGATGGCCGACGAAGAAGGGGAAGCCGGAGAGAGGATCGACGTGTGTCACGATGGGGTTGCTCGAGTGGCGTGAAAAAACAATTCTCCAGCGGCTTTTTCAACGATTTCTCTTCTCTTTCTCCCTCCCCCTCTCTCTCTCTCTCTCTCTCTCTCCCCCTCGCTCTGTCCATGTCGCGACTGCTCGTCCGGATCCGGAGCCGTTGCCGGTCATCAGTACGAAGCGGAGAACAGTCGTCGAGGGAGACAGAGATGCGACAGCGGGGAGTAGACAAAGAGAGAGAGAGAGAGGGAGGGAGGGAGGGAGGGAGAGAGAACGCGACCAGGGGAGTCGCGCGGAAGCATTATTTATTATTAACGATATTCATGCGCTTGTCAATAGCAGAGATTTCCACTCGGTGCGATGATATCGACTGACACGCGGTTAAACCGAGTGACATGCGGCTGCGGACTCCAACGCCGGCGTCGGGCCGCCGTGTGTGTGTCGTCCTTTCTCGCTTTCTCCCCCCCCCTCCTCCTCTACCCTCCATCCTCTTCCCTACATTGTAAACGTTTGACGGTTTATTTACACACGCGCTACACCCCTGGCCGCGCTCGCAAATCGCACGCGCCATCGATTTCGATCAGCCCGTGTCCCCGACGGGATTGCCTTGCCCTGTCGAGACAAGTCGAACGAGAAAGATGGAGAGAGAGAGAGGGAGAGAGAGAAAAGTAGAAAGGGACGGAGAAACGAGCGGAGAGAGAGACAGGGTGAGAGGGAAGTGAGTGTCGGCTCCCAAGCCGCCCGAAATCGGCTTTGCGTCGCTTCGCAGCTCAGACCTCGCTCCGACGGGGATATCGGCCGATTAACTCGAAACGCGGCTCGATTAACCGCCGGAATGGACAAAGCGCAAAATAAACCGGATATAGAGGTGTATCGAGTTTTATCGCCGCGAAAATGGAGAGTCCGCGTCGGAGTCACGCTCGAGCGGGCGATCGCGTTCTCGAGTGATCGCGTTGGCGGTGGAGGCGTCTCTCCCCCCCCTCTCCCCTCTCTCTCTCTCTCTCTCTCTCTTCCGGACTTGCTCGTCGACTCGGAGCGGGGAACGACAATTACGAGCGAGGCGATCGCGAGTGTCGATAATCCGGGCGAGTCATTGTCGCATTTTTTCCCGGGAGCGGAATCGAGACACGTGACGTGTGTCGGGCGATTAAAAATACCTCGCGAGGACGAAGGCACGAATGAGGCGAGCGAGGGAGGAGGAGTGGTCACACATAATACGCGGTGTGTGATTGTGTCAAGCCTCGTTTATAATTCACCGGGCGATTACGGAGCGACACGTGTAGTCGCGAGTAATGGCCGGGCAAAAACTCGCCGGCTTATCAGAGGCGGGCAATTATAAATCATTTGGGTGAACCGCGCGCGCGCGCGCGCGAGTTCTCTCGAAGCGCGCGACTCTCGACGAAAATCCGGCCGTTTTTGCCGCGAGCGCGCGAGTTCGAGCCCGCCGCGATCTCTCGCGGATGGAATTAACTGCACTACATTACGGTCGTTAGCCCGTCGAGTGCGAGAGCAAAGAGAATAACGTCGATTGTATAAAGGAGGGCTCTCCACGCGGAATCGATCCGGAAGTTCTCGCCGATACCGAGTTTAGTCCGCGCCGGAATTGGTTTCGGACTTCCCGCCGGCGAGCGTGCCTTTCTCTCCCTGTTTCTCCCTCTCTTTCCTCTTTTTTCCCCGTTTCGCTCCCTCTCCCCCTCCCCTCCGCCCCATCCGCGTTTCCTTTCCTTTTTTATTATTACCGTTCGCGTTTCGATTTTCTACGCCGCGCTTCCTGCCTGCCTGCCTGCCTGCCGGGCAGAACGGCGAATAAACGCTAACAATCGTTAAGGCCGATAATTACGCGCGAACCTCCGGAGAGACTTTATTCCGATGGTCGTCGGAACGCGCGCGCTCCTCGTTCGTATTTAATGGCAAAACCAACCGAATACAGCCGGGCCCATTTCACGAGCGGCCAGAGATGTCACGTAATGACATTCGTCACAAATCGAGAAAGCCGCACGTAGCCGAGTCGACCCGGCAAATTCCGTCGGAATTGCGGAATTGATCGATGGAGAATCTCGAACTGCGTGATATCGTTCTACCTTGATATTGCTGCCACTGCTTATACTCGCTGTCTTTTTTCACGCTTATCATCTCGGAGATCGTATCGATATTTTATCTCTCGTCTTAATCTTTACTCTCAACTGCAGTCGGCAACGCGTTAATTAAGCACGAGTGGGGTACGCGTGTCGGGTAAGCAAATATCAAACAGCACGAATAAATCAACGAGATCAACGAGAAAAACAATTGGATTAATACGAGAAAATGTGACCGCACTGTGATTTCTTTATTCATAAACCTTTTATTTTTTTTTTTTTTTTTATTGAAATTGCAAATTTCGGCAGGAATTGGGAACAAACCGCAGGTTCGGGAGGGCTGAGAAGGGGAGAAGGCGCAAAGGGGTGTCACAGTCGCGCGTCCAATAACGCTGCGCATAAATAAAAATTTTATTTTAACTTGCCGCTGCAACGAGGCATCGAACAGAAGTGCCAAGTGCCTCGCGTCATGGAAGCGTTGTCAAACGCAACAATGCAAATCGACACGCACAGTTGCAAATTATTCGCAGCCATCGATCGAGGCCGTAATTAACCACAGGTTTGTACTTGCAAGCCGCTGCTCCACTTTCCGGAATGCAGCTGCGCGGCTCGTCGACCAGAGAATAATCCAGAGACTCACGAAGCTATGACAAGTCAAGTTATAATTTAACAAACGGTGAATATCCGCGTACGCCGCCGTCTCTTCGTTACCGGCGAGCGAGCTCGTCAAACGTCCGTTGGAATCGGGAAGCCTCCGTATGATAAATTATTCTGCGCACCTGAAAATATTCGATTCACCGTTGAACGCTCGGGTTCCGCCCCGTCCTGATTTCCCGACGCGGAATCCCGCTCGCGACATTGCTCCGGGTACTCGCTCGTGACAGTGACAGTGATGACGCCGACATTCGCGCAGATACGATTCGACCGGAGAAACACGTGTTAATTAACGCGACGTCGACGAGACGGCAGATTCGACGCTGAAGAGAAAGAGAGAGAGAGAGAGAGAGAGAGCTGGCGGAATATTTTAATCGTCCGACAGGAATAATCATTCAAGCGTCGACATTCCGCAGCCGCTCGCCGCGCCGGCTCGAAGCCGGCATGGAAGCTCACTTGGCGAAGTACGTGACGCTCCAAGTGCGTCAAGTGCGACCGCTTTGAAGGGTCCGGAACGCGTATCGATCGTTAAGACGTCGCACTTTCTTTTCATTCCGAATTTCGTTCTCTTACGAGCGTCGCGTATCACGTTGTTCCAGCTGGAGCATCAGAAAGGCGCATCTAGCGGTCGCGTAGCCTAAAAAAAGTAATTTCGGAACAAGCGGATTTTAGAGCAATTTTAGAGCAATTTTAGAGGATTTTACTCTTATATATGACTTCAAGAAGATTCCTCTAAAATTAAGAGGAGAATATTATAAACACACTATTCTTAAAGTTCATATATATATATATATATAACATAAAATTCCTCTAACTTTAAGAATAATATGTTTATAATATTTTTCTCTTAATTTTCGAGGAATCCTCTTGAGGCTATATATAAGAGTAAAATCCTTAAAAATTTAGATGATTTTGCATCTTCTGAAATTACCTTTTTTTTGGGTGTTGTTTTCAATCGAGGAGCCGGAGAGGCACGCGCTCAGCGCGTGTTCGTTGTCTAAGATATTTGAAGGATACGGGATTGTTATGATACGTGTTGATTGTTGTGATCTCCCGCGACCGTTGCGAGACAGCGCTGGCCTTTTCGTCCATTGTTGATTTGATACTCGCGAGCGTCGCGTCTCCGTACTCGGTCAGTAATTCCCGTCTCGGATGTGATCAAAACGTTCCGCCGACTCTTGAAATATTCAATCGGACACTCGTCGGCGTCGCGTTAGTTAGCGCGCGTTTCTCGTCGCCTCGGTCGTATTTACGCGCGCGTGTGTGTGTGTGTGTGTGTGTCGGTGTCAGTGTCAGTGTCGGTGTCAGCACCACGTATGAGTATTCAGCACGAGGGAGCAGCCAAGAGCTCAGGATGAGGAAGTCAGGGCGCCGAGACGCGAAAAGCGGTGCATCACGCACTCGCAGGTACGTCAAATTGCTTGTTGCTGATTTGAACGAACGTTTCGATGGATTTGGGGAGGGGAGTGGAGGTGAGGAGGCGCCCCGAGTCGGAATTCGGACACGTTCATAGCCGGTTGATTACCGATGAATAATTACAGCTGCATGAATCTCTGATTGGTCTCACCAATTTGTACTTGTTTTATGTGGCACGCTAGGAATATTAATTCCCCGGTCACCGAACGACGGTTCGTGCCTGCTAATCTGCAGTTTATTATATCCTCGATCGCTTGTCGCGAGTAATTTATAACCGTGAACGCCCGCTTCTTAGAATCCAGCGACAGTCTCGCGAGCGTGTTAACTTTTACGTCCGATATTGCTCCATCGACCGCGACTCCCCCTCTTGCTTATCCTTGTTGTCGAGCAACGAGTCTAAAATTAAATCCGTCGAAGCGCTGCGTTGCTGAGGTGCGCAATTATTGACTTGCATAATTCTCATTCTTCATTCCTGCTGAATCTTCTCACGTCTTGTCGTAATGTATTCCCAACGGCGAGAACGACGATAAAATTACGAATTTTCAGACGTTCCATTTCGTGTTCCATTTCGCGTCACATACTTTTATTAATTATTCGGTGTACTCGTTTATATCTCACGCGTTTTATTAAGGCGAAATATCAAGACGAGCAAATTGAGTGCTTATTTAAAGAATTGGAAGGTTAAAACTAAAGGTCAAGGAGGTCGGTGTGTAAACAATATTGAAAGTAGTACATCAATAATCCCCGAAGAAGCGCTTCTTCGAGTCTCAACGTGATGAGATCGCTAGGAAGCAAATACCCAAAGAAAAGTAATTACAGAATAAACGGTGTCATCTAAATTTTAGAGGATTTTACTCTTATATACGGCCTCAAGAGAATTCCTTTAAGATTAAGAGGAAAATATAAACACATTATATTCTTAAAGTTGGAGGAAACTTATATGTTACATATATAATGCAAATCTTATCGATTTTAGTGTAAATTTCCTCTTATACACAGATTATTTTTCTTTTTTTGAAAAGATTATTATTTACTCTTACTGTATTTTATTCTTATTGGTTATACGTTCCTTTATAAGGAGAGAAGAGAAAATTATTATGAAACTGATCCGGAAAAAATTCGAGTTAAATTTTTTTGACTTTCTGCTGAAAAAGTAAGAAAAAACATAAATTTGTAATTTTAAATACTCTAAATGGTATTTAATGTAGTGTGCAACGCGATGTGATAAATGGATATGTGTACGTATTTACGCTGAAATGTGGACCAGTATGACTTCAAGTTAATTTTCTCCAAAAATTCTTAAACTTCATTCATGACGAAACAACCGGGAAAATCAACACCAACTGAATAACGATCTCTCTTCTTTTTTCCTTTGCTCCAGATGTTGTCCATAAAATAAATGTGGCGACGATTGTCGCACAGAGAGAGAGAGTGTGTGTCTCTGTGTGAGCAGATGTAAGAGGAAAAATGCCGACAAGCGTTCTTCTTGATGTAAGAGGAAAATTAATTGATACAAGAGACAATCTTCTTGAAATAAGAGGAAAACAGAATATCTAATATCTAATAAATTTTAGTTGAATGGTTCACCACTATAATCGCTTTAGCGCAAGAGAAATCCTTTTCATGTAAAAGGCTTCGCTTAGAATATGAGACTGTGAGAAAAATCATTGTACAAATAGGATACTTTTTTCCGCGGAGGAGGGAGGGGGAGGGAATATTCACATTCCAGGTGAAACAACAGAGTGTAACCGTGTAACGGTGTATCCGCGGATCTTCCATCGGTCGGCGGGCTCCTTCGGAAGCCCGACGGAGTTCGCAGGGTTCACCGCGGAAGGAAAATTTCGGGGTTTGCCGGTAATTGTTTGCCGCGGAAGTTTTGCACCTGTCGCGCGGCGCGCGAGCGCGGCAAAATCCCGGCTCACGCATCTGCTCTCTCGCGAGTTGCTTTCGAGTAGTTTCGCAATAACGTCGCCCATTACTGCGTGTACCGGCGGAAATTGGTAGATTTCGTGATTACGGCCGGGGCCACTCCGAGGAGGGTGGAGCGATCGGCGGATTAGCGGATCGGACCAGGGTGCTCCGTAGGGGAAGTTCAGTTCAATGTCCCGATGATGCCTTTATCGGACGCTGACAATTACCGCGGAAGGCACGGAGGCCAATCGTAAAGTTCCGATTAACGAAGCGGGAATTCCCGCGGTCGGCGACTGCGACTGCGACTGCGGATATATCCCCGTGAACAAACACGATCGCGACGCGAGGAAATCGTCCCCTCCCCTCGCCCTGCCGCATTGCTGATCCAAATTCCTCGGCTTTTATTAACATTCTTCGAGCTGTAAGCCGATTTCTACTACTGCCGTCTCGAACTTTATCCCGCTCTCGTCTCGTCGCGCCGTGCCCATGATTATCGCGTTAGGCGAAAACCCGAAAACATTCGCAGCTGGTAAATTTCGCGGCTCTGAAATTTCTCCCTCGGATAAAAGTGCGCGTTTAATAAACGTTGCCCCGAAGATAGCGCGCGCTCTCGCGCGAAAGCGTCTTCCATTCCGCAATTCTTCGGCATGTCGGCGATTCGCCGTGGAAGCTCGCTGGAAGGATCGACGGAGATGGCAGGAGAGAGAGAGAGAGAGAGAGAGAGAGAGGGAGAGAGAGAGAGAGTGAGTGAAGAGTGGAATTTCCCGCGAAGGAGATCGTAATTCCCACGCGATGAAGGAAATTATTCGCGACGCGTATACGCGAGTCCTTGGCGAGCGCGCGCAGCTCGTACAACACGTCGAATCAATGCGAGTCGTCGCCTTTGGGTGTATTCGTGTATGCGTATGTATGTGTGTGTGCGTGTGTGTGTGTGTGTGTGTGTACGCCGCATCGCCGGGATCGTTTCGGGCGATAATACGTTAACGGACGATTTAACGCTCACCCACACATTATTTACCGCATACATACGCCGCGGTAATGCGGCGCGCCAAGCGGGCGAGGGAAGGGGGGGGAATACGAGGAAACTTTAGATCTCCGTCTCATTTCTCATAGAGACACGGGGGGGGGAGAGAGAGAGAGAGAGAGAGAGAGAGACGATAGAATGTCCCATTCCCCGGCGCCTCGATAAATCCCGTATCTCGATTCTAAGTCGCCGGATTTTACGACGGTTACCACCGATCGGATTATACCGTCCTGAAATCCGCGCCAACTCGCTCGCCCGCTCGTTCGTTTCGGCTAGCGGAGGAAAGCTCGAGTTTCCATGAGAAAATAATAATGAGCGCGGGCGAAATAGGTCAAGCCATTTGCTCGGAGCGGCGACGCGACGCGGCGCACGAGGGGTCACACGGAATCAATAGGACTTTAATAAAGGCCCCGGCGGTCCTTAACAAAGCACCATTGTGCCGCGTTGCTATCGCGTAACGCGATATCGTATCCTTTCAGAAAGATCCGGACACGCTTTTCTTCCCACCTCCCGCCGCGCCGCCGGGACTCTTCCGTCGCTCCGCAACGCGACGCGACGCGACCCGACATGAAACGCGACGGACGCGAGCTCGCGGATCGAGTTTTACCTCCCGAACGCGTCCAATGCGCGACCCGTGAATGAGATCGCCGGGCTCCCCTCCCCCACCCTTTCCCCACCTGGTCGATCCGCAAAAACGCGGAGCGATCCAATGTCCAATTCGCGACACAACTCGCGGATTCACAGTCGGTCGGACAACCTCGTTACCGTTAGCGCGAAAATAGCCCAAGGCCGAAATCGTGTCGCGCGCAATCGGCGAATAAAAGTTGATCTACAGAAAGGGTACATGCGCGTGCACGCGTGTGTGTCAGCTGGCTCGACATTGACGAGCGGCCGTGCGGAACCGGAAAATATTAGTCTCTCGTATTACGAGCGAAGGACCGCCGAACGAATACCGCCGATGATAATTCCCGGAGTACCGCGGGCTGAAATCGAGCTTAAAAAATGAACGCGACCGATACCGAGGGAGGTCATGCGTGTACACACACACACACACACACACACACACACACGCGCGCGCGCGCGCGCGCGCGTGACTCGGTGGTCGTGCCGAATATAACGATCGTCGCGAAATTGCAGCGCCCCGTTCTACTTGCACGCGAACGACCGCGGGCACCGCAAAACCATAACACGACACCGTATAAAATACAGTACGATGCCGCCGCAGGCCGTCATCTGCCTGTGACGGCAACAACCTCTTCAAGCCGCCACCCCCGAAGCTGATTAATTGCTACACGTGTCCGTCGAGAGCGCGTGTTATTTTTCAGGGCGGCGAAACACCCCCATTTCCGAAGCCTCCGAGAGAGCCGTTCGATCATACCGAGAGAGAGAGAGAGAGAGAGAGGTCGTCGCTGGAGATAACCGGCCGAGCTTTAGGCGCTTAATATCCGCGAATGCCGCGCGCTGCGAGCTTTTACGCTTTCTCATTCGCATCGCGATGTTTACGCCGGGAGTGGTCCGGCGATTAACTCGCTCGCTCGGCCAAAGAACGACCCCCGTATTAAAGAGTTTATCCTCCGATTGTTGGGCAGCGCGCGATGCAAAGAGGGCTTTTATTTCTCAAACCGAACGATTTTGTAACTGAGACTTCCGCGCGCTATGGAAGAAGGTGTGATTTAGCATTTCTTTTCTTTTGGACACAAATCCGCGAGAGACCGGGAAGCCACCAGAGCAAAAAATTGTTAGAGCAAAAATTGTTAGAGCCCATCCTCATGAAGCATAAGGCTCCGATAAGGCTGAAAGTAGGATGCCCTAAAAATGGATGTCTCATTATTACCGCATCAGGCCTCGAGATGGATCTTTTGGGGATGCCTTAGATTTTACGAAATCACGCTTTAACGTGGGAAATTGATGTGGGACTTGGAAGGATCTTTTAAGAGGAAGCTTTAGAGATACAAAATCAAGTTTTGTTAGGTATTGAAAATTAATAAGATCTGAAGCGTGTAATAAAATTATCATAAGTTAGTATTGTTTTAGTAGGTACGCTCTACCTGGTTGTTTTAAAGATTTTTTAATTCTACCGCAATTAGAAACAAATTTTATTAGTTTCATTAGTTGCTATATTCATTAGTCTCTTCCAAGGACTTTTCTAGTGTTGCCTTCGTTTTAAAACGCAGCAAACTTTCATCAAAACAGTAGCAGGATTTTTATGTGTAAAGAATGCTATCTTTCATTGTGTAAAGTATGTTATATTTTTAAAATAAAACATTCTTGTTATATACTAACAAGGTTATAAATAAACAAAGAAATTACAGTCCAAATTTCTTGGAATGAAAAGAACGGATATTTTTACCGAAGCAACAATAAAAATATTTTCTTATAAGGCCCTATTAATATTATCTTATAAGGATCAGTCATACCATTTGTTACACATCTTGTAGAGCCCCCTTATCTCTTTATCCCTACTAAGGCCCTTATTAATGTTAGAGAAAAATAATCAGGCCCTTGTTATCAGAGCCTTATTAATTTTTCTACTCTGGCAAGTAAAGCAGGCAATATTTTTATTCTTTGACATATGTATATATATTAAATATTTACCATTTACACACACAGTTAAAAACATTTTGTACTTTTGTTGAAATTATTTGTGTGTAGAAAGTTTTGTGTTAAATTTTTTACACAGTCGTGTGTTAATTTAACATATCGTTGTTGTGTTACCTAGACTTTCTTGCGTTAAATTAAGATTATCTATTTTCAAGTGTTAAAGTGACATTTCCAAGTATGAAAATAACACAATTTACATGTAAATGCATGAATTCTTGCTATGACATATTTTATATGTTGAACTCAACACCTAAAATGCGTCACTTCCCTCATTATAATAGTTATCATGTGTTAAATATATAATGTTAACATTTCTGGTACGTGAAGATTGAATTTTTAACACATAGATTATGTCAATCTAACATTTTCGCTTCATCAAATCATAGATCATTACTTTTCCCAAATGTTGAAGTAACATTCATTGTGTGTAAATTTAACACAAACTGTGATTCTTGACGGCATTCAAATGTTAAATTTTTGTGTTAATTTTTTACTACGTATTATGTGTATTATTTTTTAACATATTTGCTGTATGTTAAATTAACACATAAATGAGAGTGGATGATTTGAGACGCATGAAATATGTTAAATTTAACACATCATCTCTTATAGTGCACACACACTAATTACAAAAATTTATCGGGCTCATATGCTGCGAAAAGTCATCGTTTCATTTACGATTAATCATTACGATTTCACGGGCACCGGTGCTCTGCAAATCCAAGCGTGTTACTTTCTCCACGTGCAAGCGTCTAAAAATAATTTGCCCGATAATTTGTCCGCTTACACGTTTAATCGTGTCGGTCATTCCACTGCGCGCTCAAAGGGTTAAATAATCACCCTTGGAATTTCCCGGAACGACAAGCGTGCGTGCGTGCGCGCGCTGCAATTCTCGCAGCCGCGTCCACGAACGACCGCAAGTAGTCATAAAAATCCGAAGTATTGTACATTCGATCTCTCTCTCTCTCTCTCTCTCTCTCTATCTATCTCGTTGAATCTTTCGAGAGTCAAGCGCTAATTTGCGAGTGCAAACACCGAGACCTTCGACCCCGCTGACTTTACGCTCCGCGTTTCCCCTTGTTTCTGGCAACGGCGCGAAAGGGTCGAACACGAGAAGGCGGCGCGTCGTGACTACCGAAAAGGGCGTCTTCCAGGCCTGGCTTCGCGCGCGTTTATCGGCATCGACGGCCTCTCCCCTCCCTCGAAAATCGCCCCGACGCTGCAAGCTGCGTCCGTCGCGCGTTTCCTCCGCGTGGAAACGCCGAGAGCCCGATAACGTCACGAGAGCGGAAGGCGTCTCCTCGCCGCCCTCGGTGACGGCCAGCCGTACGCTTTGTTATTTCTCCTGTCATCTCCTTTTTTTACTTCCTCCTCCTCCGTGAAAAATATTACGGGCTCGACTGCATCGACGGTAGCTGCGCCGTCGCCGCCGCCGCCGCCGCCGCCGCCGCCGCTCGGGGGTGCATAAATTTAAGGAAATTGTTTCTAGCGGGTAGCGCGGCAACGTGGATGAGCGAGCGAGCGAGCAAATGGGGGCGGGTGGGTGAGTGAGTGCCGGCAACTAATACGCGAGCCGTGTCCTTGCGGTCGCCGAGCTTGTCTTAACGGCTGGCAGGTCTCGAAAATTGGATCCGCCTCGATCGGGCGCTCGTAATCACGAAATCTCGTCGGTCCCCGCCGCTATCTCTCTCTCTCTCGCTCTCTCTCTCTCTCTCTCTCTCTCTTTCTCTCTGTTATTCTCGTTCGAGCGAAATTGCACGAACGAGCCGGTTACGCTTTCGCAATGTTGACTATTTATGTCTCCCCCAACCTCCTCCTCGCAGCCTCCCATCGGATGTGATTAGACGTACGCGGGTATAATAAGCCGCCCGTGTTTCGCGATACGCCGAGCTCGCCTTGATAAGCGCGTTTTACGCGAATCGTCCATCTCCAGCTTGTTTCTCTCTCTCCTCCCGCCCCGTCCCGCCGTCTGTCTCTCCGCCGCGCGTTATCGCGTCGCGCTCGCCTGTGACATTATGAGTATTACAGCGAGAGAAGCTCTCGCTGGAACACGCGAGAGACTTTGGCGCGTTTCCGCTTTATCTCGCCGCGGACGCGAGAGTCAGAATCATCCCCTTGAAGCCCCGATATCAAACGCGAGCCATCTGCGGCCCGCCTCGACGTCGTCTTCCGCCGAATTGCACGCGCGGATCGCCAGGTAGACGGACAGATGGAATGGCTCTGTGTGAGAGAGACAGAGAAAGAGAGAGAGAGAGAGAGAGAGAGAGAGAGAGCGTGATGAACGACGCAAGCCATGTGAAAGGTCCGGCCAACCCTTGCGCCTCCGTGGACAGCCGTCAGGTCCTTCGACGCCGCGCCGCGGGGTCATCACGGCGACGTCGATCGCCCGGTAATTTCCTTCGCGCGATCTGCTTACCGTGCAATCGAGTCGGTCAAAGGCGATGCCCATCGGCCGCCAATATAATTACTGGCCGCGTCGTGCACCGCGCCATGCCGCGCCATGCCGCGCCGCGCCGCGCTGCGCTTCGCTTAACTTCGCCTCGCCTATCGCATGCGCCTTCGCATACGTGCTCGCCGCACGCTGCGTTTGAAGTCCGCCCGGGATTGCCATTAGCCCCGACCGGTACAAGGGATCCCACCCCGTCGTAAAGAGAGACTCGACCGACCGACCGACCGGTCGAACGAACGAACGAACGGCCGTTCGGTCGCTCGGTCGGTCGGGGTGGCCGTGAAAGCCGGTTATTGAAATTCTAAAATGATTTTATAGCGAGTGACAGGTAATAACCGCCGCTTCACGGGCGACCTGCGAGCGAGTGAGCGGTAACGATGTGAATATTTAATCCCGCGGGAGCCGGCCGCTTTCCTTTTAGCGCAACTTGCTCGATCGAGCGCGTCCCGAGGCATTGACGAGCCTGAAAGATGGGCATTAACGAGCATTAACGACGAACGGTTCTCTCCCGCCTCTGCGTTGCCGGTGAAGTCATATTTTTGAAGGCGGCGCGCGCACGTGAAGAGCCCGTCGACGGAGTCGAGGGAGTGAGATTGTCGCGAACTGCCGATTACCTAGGATATTTATCGCCGAATTACACCGGCCGATTCGCGGGGCGATCGGCATCTCTGAACTGCGGTTATTGCGGCGCTGTGTTGCAGCGACATCCTAAATAGAAAAATTAATTGGCCTCTGCTAAAGGCCTGGTTATTTTTCCCTGACATTAATCGGGAACATTAGTAGGGATTGAAAGACAAGGGCTCTACAGTAAAGTAACAAAGTGTAACAAAGATGTCTAACGAGTCCTTATAAGGCAACATTATAAGGGCCTTATAAGACAATATCAACAGGGTCCTATATAGAGCAATATTGATAGGACTTTATAAGGAAATATTTTTATTATTGCTAAGAAATTTAGACTCATTTCTTTATTTTTTTTACAACCTCGTTAGTGTACAAGAATTTTTTATTTTAAAAGTGTAGCATACTTTATACAATAAAATATAGCATATTCTTTATACATAAAAATCCTGCTACTGTTTTTGCTTGAAGTTTGCTGCATTTCAAAACGAAGGAAATACTAGAAAAATCCTTGAAAAAGACTAATGAATATGGCAACTAATAAAACTAATAAAATTTGTTTTTAATTGCGGTACAATTAAAAAATCTTTGAAAGAACCAGACAGAGGGTACCTACTAAAACAGTACTAAACTATGACAATCTTATTAATTTTCTATAACAAAACTTGATTTTGTACGTTTAAAGCATCCTTAAAAGATCCTTCTAAGGTCCACATCAGTTTTCCATGTTAAAGTGTTATTTTGTAAAATTTAAGGCATCCCTAAGAAATCCTTCTAAGGCTCTTCTCAATTTTCCCTATCAAAATCTTATTTATTAAATCTAAGGCATCCGCAATAAATCCATCTAAGGCCTTCATTAGTAGTTTTCTTTATCAAAACCTTATTTCGTAAAATCTAAGTTATCTCTAAAAGATCCATTTCGGAGTCTGATATCGCAATAAGAAGGCATCACTTTTTAGGACATCCTACTTTCAATCTTATCGGAGCCTAATGCTTCATGAGGATGGTCCTACTAATTTTTTGCTCGAAATAGTGTAGACGAAATGCGCCTCTCTCTCTCTGTCTCTCTTTCTCCCTGCGAATAAGTCGAATGCCGGGAAGATACTTTTCCTCGTCTCACGTGGAATCTGCGCGATTCACGGCGCAGTTTCCGCACACACACACACACACACACACACACACACGAGATCTCTCGGACGAGAGAGACAGAGGCCGGGAGAGTTGAAAGTTGCACAGGCCGCTCGTCGAGATGGTATAATGCGAGCGCGGCGCGGCGCTCCCATGTTTGACGTATAAACACAGGCATCTCCCTCGAATCGACTTAATTAACTGTTACCGCAGTTACCGACATGCCGCATTGTGTCACTTATCATACAGATAATGCGGATACGCGCGCGCGCGCGCGCGCTTGCGAGTACGTGCACGCGCGGCGTAATAGGACCGCCGTCTCCCCGGGCTGCGCGCGGACGAGATAAAAGCCGCCTCTGCATTTTCTAATTACCGGAGCGACAGTGTAAACGCCAAATCGGCGGCCGCGCCGGGACCCCGCCGCCGGTTTAATCGCCGCGTCGAAATCTAGCCCGCGTACGCGGGGCGATACCGCTTTCTCTTTTTCTCTCCTCTCTCTCTCTCTCTCTCTCGCATTATCTTCATACACGCTCCAGAGAAGGTGGGGAGAACAGAGGGAAAGAAGCGAACAAAAACGGAGAGACGGCGGAGGGGTGGCGGACGAATAGCGGATGATACGCCGCGCGTATCCAGCGACCCGTCAAAAATGTGGGACAGAGTTCGCCCCGCGGTCCCTCTTTATTCCTCCCTCCTCCTCCTCCTCTCGCTTTTTTTTTCCACTGCAAATAGCCCGCATGCATCACGCGGATCCCGGGCTCCCGTTTACAAGGGAGCCAGAGTTCTGGAAATGATGGCCTCCGCGCGGCGAAGAAGAAAGGCAGGAGCGCGCGCGCGCGCGCGCGACGTGTATCGCGGAGGGATATGCGCGTATATAACGCTATTTATCCTCTCGTCTCTGTCCACGGGAGCGTTCTCTCCCCATTCTTCACCCTTCCCGCCCCGCGAGAGAGAATCTCGCTTTTCCCCGTCGAGGGGAAGAAAAAACACTCACCTCTTTTTCTTCGCTTCTCCTCCGCTCCCGTCGTTGCGCCTCTTCTCTGCTCCTCCTCGTCCTCTCTCTCTCTCTCTCTCCCTCTCCCTCCTTTGAGCATACCCGCGGTATATATCAACGAGGTCTCGTCACCCTGACCCAGAAATACACTTGGAGATGCCTCCGAAGTCGCCTCGGAGAAGGAAGTCGCCTACCTCGGGGGGTTGCTGAGGCCGCGCGGGCGACGCTCCTCCGCATAAATTCTCGGCGAGAGAGAGAGAGAGAGAGAGAGAGAGAGAGAGAGAGAGAGAGAGAGAGAGAGAGAGAGAGAGAGGAGGCCGGGAAAAGAAAAACGAGGAGCCCCGTCGGTGGGGAAACCTCTTTTAACGCTTCTTCAAGTCATAATAACGTCGGCCGACGGCGAGTTACCGTCAAGTCGCCTGAATCGCGCGCTCTCACCGTGAGAGACGTTTTACGTAGGGTCGCGATTTACGCGTTGTCATCGCGTCTCGTCTCGTCTCCTCTCATCTTGTCTCGTCTCAGCAACGCGAAAGCACCGCGAAACCGCTGCGAGGCGACCGACTCGCGTGAACGTGAGTCCTCGTCGAGATTGTATTAATAACCGCGTCCGCAAGCCGATAGGGAATCTGTGATCGGAGTCAGGTCGACATCGTGTGGGAAGCAACGATCGATTTGATGCTTCTGAAAGGATAAGCAATCAGGAAATATCAGCCGCGACTAATCTAGTGCCAAAAATATTCGAATAAAATTTTCTAACAATATTCCACTACTCTCTCAGAATTATCTGTACAATATAATTGCATGTTTATATGGTAACAAATTAATTATATCTGTTCCAAACTAATCCAGCTGCAATGTAGTCGCTTTATCTTCTAATTTTAAACATGTACGTAAAAAAAAGATTAAGTTACCAGATTATTGATCATCATGCAGATCAGGAATATAAGCAAAAATTAGAGCAGCTCATAAATATTAAATTATAATTTTACTCTTAGAAATTATATGTATGTACCTGTTAGTCTATTTCGCTATTTTTTTTTTTGCCAACATTGTCTCTCCTCTGAATAGCTGTATTCAGATTGATGAGCGCATGAATTTGACGCACTTTTTCAAAAATGTTATTTTGTATTTTTTTTTTTGTTTCTTTACAAGACAATTCGTTTCACCTGCTCGCCTGACTAATTTCAATCCTAATCGAAATCGCGTTCCTTATTGTAGATTGATATTTAACTTTAAATCAAAATTACTCGAATACAATTTCACCTTTTCAAGATATTTTGTTTTACATCGCTACATTTTTTCCACGGTAAGATGAAACGAACGTTGAATACTTTGACAGGGACGTAGTTACAATGTTGCGCGACGCCCGAGGCGCCATGTTACCAGCGAATAGCATCGATCCACGTCCGTGGATCACTTGTCGCTTGTTGTGCTAGGTCAGTGCTGCCCGCTTAAACCGGCGTGCGCGTCAAACTTCCTTCGCAACTCTGCTTTGCTTAAGAGGGACTGGAGGAGGGCTCAGATTGCTGAAAAATCGTGCTTGTTTTTCATAATATTACGAACTGAATAAATGTGCAAGAATGAAAATTTTAGGTACATAGTTATACAACATATGAAGAGTAGAAAAATTTTGCTTATTAATAAATACTCGTATAAATATACGATATATATAGTTGAAATATACTCTCCTTTTTTTTTTCTTTTTTTTTTTAAAGTTATCGTTTTTGCAGTAATATCTCGGCTCTCGGTGGTCCGATCAGAGCTAGCTAGAATTTTAGCTACAAATCTTGAGGAGGCTTATCATTATCCGGCGAACCATTAGAAAAAAAAATCGAACAAAATTAACAAAATGGCAGCCATTATTAGGCTAAAATTCAAATTTTTAAGTTCTTTTACGATAAAAAAATTAATATCTCGAAATGAAATACTTTGACGGAGTTGTCCATGGTTCACCTGAGAGCCACGTGAACAAATATTATTGCTTCAAAATTTCAAATCGATACGAAGCACAGTTTCGGAGAAATTACTGCAAAAAGCTGAACAATAAATCTTCGAGAATAACGCGTTTAAAATTTAAGTCACAAAATCATTATCAAAAACAAGCACGATTTTTCAGTAATCTGACCCTCCAATCCCCTTAAAGCTGTGTCCATAAGTCCCTGAGGAAAATTATTGTATAGTTACTTATGTTACACCAGATTAAATTTTCATCAGTTATCCGATGTATAATTGCGAGTGTTTCAAATCAAAACTGCCTGCCTGTATTTGTCGAATATCGAAAATCCGGCAACTGCTAATGGGCTACAAGACCGATCGTGAAGCTCTACACGGGGCGGAGACACGTTCCAGCACTTTAAGAATTGTTTGCTCGAGACTCCGTCGCGGGGCATAAATTTTAATTCCCCGCCGGGGTGGATATTGCTATGGGAAAACTTCGCTCCCGCCCTACCTACTCTGATTGTAATGTCGTTTCCGGTAAAATTGTTTGGAGAAGCCGTCTCTTTACGGCCTCCCTTAATGCCTGGAATCATTTTCGTATTTACGACCATTTCTCGGAGCGTCTTGTCGCTTTTACGCCCGAAAAGTTTTTACTGTTTGTCAGCGCGCGCTGCTCTTACGCCGTTACACTCGCGCAACAATAACACAAGCGCAGAGAGAAAGAGAGAGAGAGAGAGAGAGAGAGAGAGATCGTTATTATCCTATTTTAAAAAGACATGTTTTTCAATGTTATCTCGTTCTGCGACGTTGTTTGGCCTTCTTTTTTGCAAAGGAGTTAATATATAATACGTTAATATTAATAGGGAACGTTGAGCTGACGAATAGATAGCGTAAACGATCAGAACAGTCCTCGACGCGAGATTAAGCGCGTGACGTTGAATTTTCCCGAATCTGTCAAAGGATGCGCGCGTTACCTCGCTCTCGTACAGTCATCGTGTTAGGATAATTCTCAAAGCCTGGAATTCCAAGCGCGATTCTTAGTTTTTATCAGTTCGAGACACAAATACACAGTCTCGGCTTTCCGCATTCCTAATGTGTACTTGGACCTTGCGGTCTAACTAACCGGAAAACTTGCCTTTTGTTTCAGAAGAGAACCCGTCAGCACTTGCGGTGACTGCGACACCCGGAAGATGCAGTTTCGGTGGATGCGACCGCTGCACCGGAGGATCCGGTTCGGGCCCAGCAGGGTCGGCTCGAAGGTGAGTTTAGAAAGAAGATTTCCAGATTTTTAAACTCCAGATCTTTTGTATTTCTGTACACGATATAAAACTTTGTATAAAATATTAATATTGAAATATTAATTAAAATATTAATCGAAAGGTTTTAGCCGTCGTTCATTGTTTATTGGAAAGTTATTGACAAAAAAAGTTGTAGGAATGTAACGTAATTTTTCGAAACAATATACATTAAACAATGTTAAAGAGTACTTATAAGCGGCAGAGAGGCTGCGCCTTTCCCTCGCACCCCCTCTCCGAACAAATCCTAACCTAACCTACAACTTATTGGATCTTTATATATTTTTGGACATTGTTGAACAAGTTCTCTTAAGATCTATCACCTAACCCAAAAATATTTTTGCTTCCAGAACCGTAAGCGGAACGCGGCCGACCCTGAGTTCCCGCTAATTGGTGAGTCAGAAGCAAAGATTTTGGTGATGGGTTTACATTAATCCTGGCGTCAACCTTAAAAACGACCACCGCGTGAAAGTCGCGTATCTTGACAACGAGAAATCGCTAGAAAGCATCCAGCGATTAATGGACGATAGCACGCACGTATCTCCTCCTCCGTGCTGTGTCCAGCCATTTCGAAATAAAGCTGCTATTTTAATCACTTTCTAGTTGAAACGTCAAACTTCCAATTTCAAGGTCGACTCGATCCACCGACCATCAGTCGATCTCGCGTTTCAAATAAACATCAGATCCTGCGCCCGCGGAATAGCCGCGACCGCGCTGCGTGCATCCCGCCGTTACACACATCGGTTTATGTACGAAAGGTGTTAAGAAGCGCGAAAGGGCGCCATCAGCCTCTCCTCTCGCTCACTTTAACGCTGAGACGCGCGAGAAGAGCACGGGCGTGCTTTCCCCGCGGGAACGACTTTTCGCACTTCGTCGACGACGTCGGGGACGACGCTGATGACATCGGTCGACATCGTCATCGCCGACGCGGTCGGAAGAAACGTCGCCTCGGCGCGCGGGAGCAAACGTAAACACGGCCCTCTTATCGTCGCAATTCAAAACACCGCGGGAAACGACACTTCGCCGCAGTCGAGAGTTCTCCACGACTCGCACGGGGGCAAAAATAACGTCGGAATAGGGGAAGGAGGGGGGGGGAGTTTGGTTTCCGAAGTTGAATAGAAGGACAGGAGGGAGGACAGGGGGCAGAATTACGAGAGAGACGACACCCGGCGAGCGACGACGCTCCTCCGATCGAAAATATTTCTCCAAGCTCCTCTAAATTATTCGCGCACCCATGCCGAGAGGATTTTTCTATGGGACTCGTTATTTCGGGCAGATTGCCGGCGCCTAGGGAGAAGGCGGGAGGGCGGAGAACCGAGAGAGCGGGCGGGCGGGGGGGGGAGAATAAGAAAAAAGAAAGATGGGCGAAGGGGGCAACGAACGGCGAGAAAAAGCGACTCAGGTGGAGCTCGGAGGGATTAATAGTTGATTCTCGCGCGCGAACGCGATTGAGGACCGGGGAATCCGACGAAAGTTCGCCGCCGACACCTGCGACAAAGCCCGTCCATTCGTCGCCGACGCCGGCGACGCCGTGCGTCGTCGCCGGGAGCGCTCTCTTAAGCGCGATGGGAACTTTCTCAATCGAGTTACCGGCGAGAGTATCGCCCGATATCCCCATCAACGTCCGCATCTCTCAACGTACTTCGCCCTTATCCCTCACCCCCCACCCCCTCCCCTCCGCTCTCCGCGCAACCACCATATTTTTAATAGCCATTGTGCGACGCTAAAGTAGACTCGGCGAGCGAGCGAGCTTTCTTCCGCGACGGGGCGAGAGCTCGTATCGGAATAATTAATCCTCGAGACCTCGAACGGCGCGGCGCGGCGCCGGGAAGAAGAAGCGGCGGCGGCGGCGGAGTGCTATCGAGCATGGCCGCCATAGAGAAAACAAATTCAATTTAATACTGAGTGCAGAGTGCTACCCGCGCGCGCCGGCATCTCGCCGAGAGATCTACGGCGAGACTCGCTCCGTGAGACGCGCTCCGGATCCGCGGCGGCCGGGGGTGTTGCTAGAAAGGGGGACAGAGCGAGAGAGAATGAGCCGGGGGCGGAGGGGGGAGCCGCGAAAACGCGCGAAGATATTGATTTTCCATTTCTTAGGCTTATAGACCATCGCGGCGCGGTGCGTGCGGCTAGGAAAAAAAGAAGGCCCGCCGACACCCACTCTTGGCCCCGTGTCTGCCCGCCCCCTACCCCCCTGCCGCCGCACGGGCCATTACTCGGCTGTAACCCTTCTTTAAGCGCGGCTCGCCTGCAGACCCCCAGACTCGGTCACGCCCAGCGCTATCTTAACGTCCGTTTTCGGGCTTTCGGTATTTTTAGCGCCACGAATACGCGCGGATAATATACCTGAGGTGCAAGAGCAAGCGAAAGAGAAAGGGAGAAAGCGAAAGGGAGGGGGCGCGCGCGCGCGCGGTCTCCGGCTGATCTATGGCTGCTTCGGGGAACGAGATGGGGCGGCGAGGGAGGAGAGGAGGAGGATTCCACTAACGGTGGAATCGCCGGACGAGGACTCCGACTCCCCGGTATAAAGATAGTCATCTCTCGCGCAAGTCGGCAGCCTTAACGGCGGCGCTGCGTTATGCGCGGCACGCAGCGCGCTCTTAACGGCGAATGGACCTCGTCGCCGTAACGCTGCGCTCGACCTCCCCCGCAGAATTTCCTGCTGGTAACGCCGACATGGCGGCTCGCGCGAGACACGCGTTGCTCCGCTAAGTATATGTTCCGCGTCGCGTGCCGAAATCATGGCTTTGCTCGCCGCGATCGCGGCCCGATAAGCCGCGCGCGGCTATTCGCACGTGCTCGCGAGACGACGCGACGCGACGCGAGACCCGCATTAACTCGAATGAAAAAATTAATGGGCTCTGGTAAGGGCCTGCTTTTTTTCCCCCTAACATTAATCGGGCCCTGCGAGATGCGTAACAAATGGTTGAGCGGGTCCTTATAAGGCAATATTATGAGAGCTTTATAAAGCAATATCAATCAAGGGCCTTGTAAGATCAGAGTCAGATTAATTAAGGGGCCTTATAGGGAAATATTTTTATTATTGCTTGAGCAAAAATATTCGTTCTTTTCATTCCAAGAAATTTAGACTGCAATTTTTTACTTCTTTACAACCTTGTTACAACCAGAATTTTTTTATTTTAAAAATACAGCATACTTTACACGATAAAATATAGCATTCTTTACACACAAAAATCCTGCTACTGTTTTGATGAAAATTTGCTGCATCTCGAAACGAAGGCAATACTAGAAAAATCCTTGGAAGCGACCAATGAATACGGCAGCAAATAAAACTAGTAAATTTTGCTTTTAATTATTAGGCATAATTGGAAGATCTTTAAAAGAACCAGATAGAGCGTACCTACTAAAACAATACTAACTTATGATAATTTTATTACACGCTTCAGATCTTATTAATTTTCAATACCTAACAAAACTTGATTTTGTATCTCCAAAGCTTCCTGTTAAAAGATCCTTCCAAGTCCTACATCAATTTTCCACGTTAAAACGTTTCGTATTATCGTATTTCGTAAAATCTAAGGTATTTCTAAAAGATCCATCTCGGGGCCTGATGTGATAATAATGAGGCATCCCTTTTTAGGACCTATCCTACTTTCAGTCTTATGCTACGGGGCCTTATGCTTCTTCATGAGGATGGCCCTAATAATTTTCTGCTCGGATAGTAGCACGGGAATTTTATTTAAAAAAATATCACAGAGTAAGTTTGTTTTATTCTTCTAATATTTCACAAAGTGGGATGAAAAAATTGGGATGAAAAATCGTTAGCTCTTTCCTTCAGCAGCCGACTAAGAGAGAGAAGGAGGAGCAGGGAAATAAAGATGGAATCAGCGGGAAGGCCGACGCGGTGCGAAAGTAAGATGAAACTCGGTCGCGGTAGAAGAAAAGGAGCACCTGAAGCGCGCTTCCGCGCGAGAGAGTCCACAAGTTCCGGTCGCCCGAGTGGGTTTTCGCGTCGTATTTGGTTCGCATCAGTCGGACGTGTTTTTCCTCGTTTCGCGCGCGCATCGGGGCAGGGGGGAGGCGCTTGATCGTTTGAAGGATTTTTCAGCGATAGATCGGCGCCCGTCGAATGGAGAACGCACAGCCCATATGTGTCGCTCGTTCGCTCTCGTTGCCGTACACCGCGTGCAGCCGCTTTTAAACGCCCCGGCACAGAGCGCGCGTGTTCCCGCGCGTATCGCAAACACGCCCGATTTCCGCGTACGCGAATTTTTCCCCCGGGACCCCCTCCCCCCCCCCGCTCGACGAAACGGCTTCGCCCGCCTGCGCTCTGGGCGAGCTCCGGGAACAGCCGAAACACCGCCGCGCGCCGTCACTCCGCGGTGCACGCTAAAAGCCGCCCGTATGAATTATCGCGCGCATATTGTTCCCGCCTGGCGACGCGCGGCGCGACGCGCGAGCACTCAAAGGAAACGCGTCGCGCAAAGTCTGTGACGAACCGTCGCTCGGACGCCCGCGACGTCGTTGTCGTCGGTGTGGACAATACGGGCAGCGGCGGAGGTCCTTTGCCCCGGGACAAGACAACAGAATCGAGCCGTAAAACGCGACTGCGAGCGTGCTCTGCAGTCTCCAACACCGCGAGAGACAGAGAGAGAGAGAGAGAGAGAGATCAGTTTATTTACGGAGCTTTGCCCCTTAAAGAACTAACCAGGTTACGTTACATTATATAGAAATAAAATATTAACAAATAACAACAAAAATATATATATATATATATAAAAATACATAAAATGCATGAAGAGAGAGGGAGAGAGAGAGAGAGAGAGAGAGATATCAATTTATTCGTCCTAGGGCTATGCCGGTAAAACGCTAACCAAATTACATTACATTATGCATTGTTATAAATAAAATATCAACAAGTGACAAAAATATACGTGAAAATAGATACACAGAGAGAGAGAGAGAGAGAGAGAGAGAGAGAGAGAGAGAGAGAGAGAGCGAGATGGGGAGGGGAGGCTGCCTCGCGCCTCCGTCGCTCTTTCTCGGAGCGCGTTGCCGCGCGGTGACGATCGCGCCGCGAGAAATCGCGGCAACAAACGCGAGCAGCCACTTGGGTGATTTACGAGGGCGCTGAGCGTGCCGGGCTGGTAATGGGCCGATAGAGCCCCAGACCCCGGCCGGGCTGGCTCAAAGTCTGGCGTCGCGCGACCGTGAAACGCCTGCGACGGAGCCGCTTGAAAAACCGCCGCGAAGGAGCACATCGCTATCGGTCTTGGCACGCTCGAACGAGCCCGCGCGCGCATCCTGCTTCGCCCGCACGTGGGAGCGAGCGGGCTGCCGTAAAAGAGGCGTGCCGCCGCGAGTTTCCATCGCCGACGCGATTTTGGGTCCGCTATCTTTGGCCGAGGTACACGCGGCCGGCGGCTTTGATTCCTGAGTCGAAACCTTAAGCGCTCGATCGTCTCACGCAGAAATGGAAATCGGGCAAATCGGAGTCGTGCGCCGCCGCGGGGAAAAAGATCCCCCCGGATCGGAATCGAGAGATCAAGTTGGAGGAGGTCGATCAAACGCTTCGCTTCCGCGCAACGCGCTCGTGCACTCTTTTGATATCTTGTTCGCGCGCGAAGCTTTTAGTCGAAAGAAGCGACTACACTGATAGGAAAATATAGTTGAATAAATTATAATCTCACTATATTTTATAGTTCATTTTGGCGTCAACCATATTTTTATAGTTGGTGGAACCTGCAAATTTATAGTAGAATAAACACAGATATATAGTCAATGATTGTCTGAAATAATTGTTTAGTTACTTTTACCACATATATGGCAATTTCCCATTCACAAATATAGTGAGATTTAATATTCATGTAGTTACATCTGTCGTCATTTAACAAATATTCTGGTAATATTGTAATACTATATATATAAAAGAGTTACTTTACCTATCATTTTATATTTGTATCCATACAATAATTTTAGTTCAACTTACTATAATTCTTAGTAAAAATATTATATGCTTGGTTATACTATATACTATATCGTAATTATTACCGATATTATCGTAATACTTACTATAAATATAACATTTCGGACTATAATTTAGTTATTATATCTTTATAGTTCCAAATATCATATACTTTTCTCTCAGTGTATAAAGCCGCCGTATTATCCATCGTATGGTTGATTTAACATCCCCGCCGAATACGGAATCGTATCGTGCAATTTAAATTAATCTTCTTCACAGTCGAAGGAATATCCATATCGCACAATGATTTCGTTTCATTTTTTATTATCGAGCATTGTTATTCTGCGGTAGAAATTTCTGCGTCAACTGATCGTCAATTATCTTCTTTCTTTTTCAATCTTCTTTCCGGCGTACATAAAATTCTACACTCAAAAAAAAGTAATTTCAGAATAAGAGGAATCATCTAGATTTTAGAGGATTTTACTCTTATATGGCCTCAAGAGGATTCCTCTAATTAAGAGGAAAATATTATGAGTACATTATTCTTAAAATTAGAGAAATTATATGTATAAAGCAAATTTTATTGATTTTAATATAAACTTTCTCTTATACGCAGATTATTTAATCTTTTTTAAGAGGGCTATCATTTATTCTTACTATACTTTATTCTTATCGGTTATAGTGGTTTAATTTAAAAAAGTTATTATGTAAAAAAAATTATAATGTATAGCGAAAGGTAATATATATATAGATGTATTTTCGGCTCCGGTTTTACAATAAATAGCTACAAATGAAATAAGATTATCATAACAAATAAATTTTCAATCAGTTTTGTCATGGACTTTATAGCTACAAAGATGTTCAACCAATTACAAAGATTACAACCAATTGTAGGAAACATAGTTAAAAGAAAGAATATATTATTCACACTGAAAAGAAATTGTATTAAAATTAAAACAAATATTTGTTCGAATACGACTGTGAATACGTTTATTCAAATTAAGCGACTAATTTCTAAAATGAAATACAGAGGTTCTCTGAATATAAACTTTTTTCTGGAATTTTAGAAGACACTTGCTTAATTTAAATAAATATATTCACAGTCATATTCGAACAAATATTTGTTTAATTTTTGTATAATTGTTTCTCAGTGGCAATGCTTCTTGCAATAGATTATAAACTATATTTGACCAAAGCCGATATTCAAATCAACCCTCTTTACATTTATTCCTCTTTACATAAGAGAAAAATTAATCGATATAAGGGAAAATCTTCTTGAAATAAGAGGAAAACAGTTAGAATAATATCTAATCATAAATTTTAGATGAAGGGTGCATTTTAATCACTTTACCGAAATGAGGAATCCTTTTCTCGTAAAAGGCTTCGCTTAGAACACGAGACTATGGAAAAAATCACTTTACAAATAAGATACTTGTTTTTGGGTGTAGCGAACTTGACGCTTATTAGGCCGAGACTCAGTCTAGGCTTTCGTCGTTCTCATTGCCCGAGATGTAATACGGAGAGAACGACAAATCAGCCGAACCTGCGATTAAAACTAGCGAGTTTCGGCGCGACGAGCATCTAAGAAAATTCAGGGGCTCGCTGAATAATCACAAGCGGAATAAACATTTTCTCGCGACTCGTGAGCATGTTCCCCTCAGCACGGGATAGGTGTGGTAATAACAATATTTAGTCGTACGAAGTACGTGACGCGCCGGGAGAGCCGATAAAGTTCTTGGCGCGCGCGGGCGGCTCTCGATCATTATAGCGCTCGGTACTTCATTTAACTCGCGCCCCGCTATTACACGTAATTCGAGAGTTAGCAGTAACCCTTTGCGAATTGCGTAAAAGTCGTTATTGCGATAGCGATTGCCGCGGCGGCGGCGGCGGCGGCGGCGGCGGCGGCGCGTAACAAAAGGAGGAATCGCGTAATTACCATTCCAGGAAAGGAATTCCCTACTATGAACTCCGATCGATCTTAGGTTCACGCTCGAACGCATCCGTGCGCGTATCATCCTCCCCCCTCCTCCTTCCCCGCTCTCGCTCCATTCCTGCGTACGGCAGCGGCGAAATATCGCGGATAAAACCGCGATAATTAATAACGCGGAGGAGCGCGGCGCATCATCGATGGGGGAAGTAATAAATAATATCATTCCGCTTCGGCGACTGTTTGTTACGGCCCTGGTGACTCTTTATTGCCTACGCCGGCCGATTGCACATTGTTCGCGCATTCCTATTGTCTACGTCGCCCCATACCCTGTCGGAAGTCCGCCGAGCGTAAAAATATAACGTCCGTTTCCTTGTCGCGCGCGTTTCTTTGAAGTCGCTCCATAATTGACGGTCGTTACCGCGCAATCTCGCTGCTCTTGTCGTGTCGAGCGCGCCTCGATAAAAACATGAGAAACACACACAGCAAGGGGAGGGAGAAGAGAAGCAAAGAGAGAAAGGGGGAAAATCGACAAAATTCTGCGTCCTCACGAGTGTCCTCGAGCGCGCGCCGCGTGCCGAAGCGCGCCAAGAGGAAAAAAGCGTCCCGCCGGACAGAGGAACGTCGACCCGGCGATTACGGCGATTACGAATCGTTTCCGCGCCGCTTCCTCGCAACGATCGGCGAGCCCCGCGGATGTGATACGTAGAATGTGATTAATCTATCGGCATTGTGAAAACGCACGCGCGCGCTTAGTCTTCCGAGAATCCTTCCGCGGCGAGACGAGCGTCGAGGCGGAGAGGCGAAGAGGACGGGCGGGGGGGAGGGGGGAGGGGAGAAGGCAAAGCGAAAACTTTATTGGCGATAAATTACACTGCTGGAGAGAATATCCTCGCCGTTATATCCGCGGCTGATATCAAAGATGCGAGGAAATCAATAGCGAATAGCGACGAGTATAAAGCGCAGCGGCGGCGGAAAGACGTCGGAGGAGAAGAAGAAGAAGAAGAAGAAGAAGAAGAGGGACGAGGGACGAGGGAGGGGAGGCGGAGCGAGCTCGCGGCTTTCAGCGCTTAATTCGTCCCGCCGGGGAAAATCTTCAATCACGATATTGCGAAGTCAACGGCGGCGACGTTGTCGTCGCAGGGAAATGCCTCCGCGCTTCCAACTCCGCCGTTCATATCGACGCACGCTGAGCGAGAGAGGGGGGAGGGGGGCAGTCCCATGAATATTCTTACTTTCGTTCTCCCGCGCCGCGGATGCGCGACTTCTTGGTGCTCCGTCAGGGATTACGCGAGTTGCACCTGACGCAGGAAGGCCCGCGAAGGACGATCTCGTTACCGGATCGATAATCGCCGTTCACGGAGGAGCATCGCGGCGCAAAGAGCGCGCGAGGTCGCCGTGATCCTCCTCCTGGAAGGAGGATCATACACTTCTCTTACGCTCCGCCATCGTTTCTTCCTTGCCTGTCCTCCTCCTCCCGAGTGCCCGTTCATTAAAAATAACGAAGGTCGACTGCCGTCGGGAAGCGGACGCAATAATTGAATTTCCAATACCTATTTACCTTTGCCGGGCGGCCGATGAGGCCGGCTACAAAAGAGCGAGAGAGGGCGCGAGAGAAGGAGAAAGAGGGATGGACGGAAGACGAAGGAAACAGAGAGAAAGGGGAGGGGGGAAACTTATCCCCCGCGCGACGTTCTCGCTCCGTCGCTCACGGAGGCTCCGTTGTACGCAATTTACTCGCTACGGCTGGAAATGGAAGCGGACGAGCCGGAACTCGCGTGGCCGGACGCGCGCGAATTGAAAGGTCCTCCTCCTCCTCCTCTCGGAGATAACGAAAGCTCCGAGAACGTATCGCCGCCTTCCTGCGGCGCACGAGCTGCGAGAGCTTCTTCCGCAGGGCACTTAACGGAAAACTCGTCGGGCCGCGCCGGGAAGGGAAAAAGAGAGAGAGAGAGAGAGAGAGAGAGGCTGAGCGAGAGGGCGAGAGAGGGCGCCTAAGCACCGCGTATATTTTTCTCCGCGTCGTCCAGGAGTAAAGAGGCCCGTTGCGGCCCCCGGAACCACCCCTCGTTTAAGGGTCGCGCGACAGGCAGACGGGCCATCGGGAGCGGAGCGGGAAGAAGAAGGGCCGCGCCGGAGTGTGTTGCGGGAAAGAAGTAGCGCGCGGGGAGCCGTAAGGGTGGACGTTGAACCGAGAGGCGTCTCGCCCCCGATGGGTGGAATTTAATTTCGACGTTTTAAGAGGACCCCTCGGCGCGCGCTCGCTCGCTCTTGTCGATCGGCGAGAAGAAGAAGAAGTTTATTGACCTGTCCGCAAGAAACCCCGCGAAAAGTAGCCCCTCCTCCCTGCAACCCTCGCGTCACCTATCGCTCTTCCCCTCTCCCTTCTAAGCATCCCCTGTCGCCCATCTCGAGCGTATCACGACCCACTCACTCTCTCTCTCTCTCTCTCTCTCCTCGACCGGATGACTCAGGCGCGGCGTCCAAGGCAGGCTCGAAGTCCAATCGATTAATGAAGGTAAATTAGCTCATCCGATCCATTAGCATTCGTTATCGTCAATCGACCGACTTGCCCATTCCGTCAGTCCGTCCGTCCGTCTGTCCATCCGTTTGTCCGTCGCTCAACCCGCATGACGTGTAACCCGAGATCGTTGGGAACCTTCGGCGAAGCTACGTCGAGGAAGAGAGAATAAAAGACAGAGAGAGAGAGAGAGAGAGGGGGGGGGAGGGAGGGGAGGCGAAACAGAGACAGAAGACATAAAGGGAGAGCCGCGCGCGATTCTTTTCGAATTACATCTATATAATATTATCGCGACACACACATATAACCCCGCGCATATGCAATACGGCCGCTGCGTAGCGCGGGAGCCGCTCGGTTTCAATAGCCTCGCCGCTGAGGGCCCCTTTCAGAGGATGTCATTCTCTCCCTACCCACCTCCCGCCCTCCCGCGCCCGTCCTTCCTTCCTCCGTCGCTCGCTCGCTCGTTCTCGCTCGTTCTCGCTCGTTCTCGCTCCCTCGTGCCGTGCCGTGCACAATCGTGCCCTCGGGATCGAACCTGCCGCCTCCATTGTCGGAGGTGGTCACCAGCAGCGGCTTTCGCGCCGCGCACAGGTCGGGATTGACAAAGAGCCGGCGAGCAAAATAGCGCGGCCACTCCGCCGGCGGTCCCTTCATCTTGACTCCGCCGCGCCGCTCTGAGGGCTTCGACGAGATCTAATTCTCAGCCGAGGCCCGTCTTAGCCGGCCGAGCTTATCTCCTTTCGGATTTTCCAATGACGTGCGGGAAGAGAGGGGCAGGGGGGAGGGAATGGAGTATGTTTCGCTGCAAGTTTTCAAGTACACGGTAAGGTTCGCGAACGCCGGCCGGCGCGCGTCGGCCGACTCGGAGAGGAAACTGCGAACTTTACTTAGGCGCGAGGGGCGCGGGGGGATGTTGAATGATGAAGGCGCGTCGATTAAGGCATTAAAGGGTTTCGCGCGTGACTTAAAAGGATCGGGCTAAGGCTGCCTTGCTTAATAATTCATCGGCACTCTTGTAGCTGCGTTAGCCAGCCGGCAATCCGTCCGTCACGCCGCTAATGTCTCCGGATAAAGATCCCTCCCTCCTTCGGCGGGAGGACAGGAGGGATCGCGCTCTCTCGCGCAAAGTCGAATGATGGTATTCAGGTATTTTTCTGCAACTTTGCGCGCGCGCGCGCGCACTCTGACGGCTCTCCGAGAGCCGAGAGAGCGGATTATATGCAGCGTCAATCGCACGCAAATGGCTGAATTACAGAGGGAAGGAAACAAAAACCGGAAGGTGGCTGGGGGGGGGGGCGCAGGGGTGAAAGTTTCGAAGGCGCGAGGAAGGCGAGCCGTAAATCGAGGAAAGGGCGTATTATTGCATCCGAAAGAACTGTAAATTCGCGCAGTATCGGCAGCTTGTATGTAAGCGTTTTCCGATACAAACGAGTCGAGCTCGTCACACAGAGCGATAAAAATGACGTAACACGCGCGCGCGCGCGCGCGGTCAGGGGGAAGCGGCCCGTCGAAAAATAAAATTTCGGAGTCGCGCGGGTCTGTGTGTGGCACGCAGAAAAAGAAACACGAAACAGACGCGCGAGTGATTCGCGATTCATAGCGCCGCTCGGAACCTGGCGGGGAAAATAAGTCCACGTTGCCTTCGCGCGGTCACGTGCGCGCGTGTACGATGTGCGTGCGTGCGTGCGTGTGTGCGTGTGCGTGTACGCGCGCGCGCCTGGGAAATCAACGTGTCCGGGATCCGGGCTAAGGAATTTCACCCATAAACCACAGGCTTTATCACGCCGTTTCTGGAAAAACGATCGCGCACGCTGAATACTGACTCGCCGAAATCGGCCGGTATCGAGGAGGGCAGAGAGCGGCTGAAAGAAAGGGGACGAAAAAATCTCGGGACACTTTTCTTCTCAACGCGGGAGTCAGAGCGATAGGGAGTCAGAGAGGAGGGGGGGGGGAGCGAGGGAGAAAGCGAGAGCGTGTGGAAACGAAAAGGAAACGCTGGCGGGGGCCGAACGAGAGAAGGGAAGCACGAATAAACGGAGACGCTACCGGCAAGGAAAGGAGAAAGGGAGCGAGGCAGAGAGAGAGAGAGAGAGAGAGTGAGTGAGTGAGAGAGAGAGAGAAAAGTCTTTAATCGAAGGCACGTCGAATCGATTGGCAACCGGCGGCGGAGGCGGCAAGGTTCGCGCGGGGCGCGGAAAAGAGGAACCACGGCAGCGGCGGCGGAGGCAGAACTCGTCGTCGAAGGGAGATCCGGTTACAGATGGCATAAAACGACTGGCAGCTTTGCATTAGCTTCGGTAATGGCGTACGTGACCGCGAGCTTAATATCGTCCAGAGACGATCGGTGCCCTCCGCGCTTCGTTCCTCGGCACTCCCTTAACCGCTATCACGTTCTCCTACCCTCTGCGAAATCTGGATTTTTGTCACTTTCGTTGTTTTACGCCCACACTCTCCTGATCCTCCCTCCCTCTCGGCGTTATCGACCGCGCGATCATCCTCCGAATCCAACGAGAGGAACTAAAGAGGAGCCTCATGAACGAGATGCGCGTCCCGGTTTCCGACCGAGCGCGAACGAATTATGCGCTTACGTTGTATCGCCCGTTGTACGTCGAAGCGTACTTGAAACACACGCGGGTTACAACATCTCGAGGGCGAATCAACGAGTAGAATTCACTCACTGCTCAGATATCAACCCACTTGTGAAAGCCCACACGTGATCTCTCAGCGCGCAGCGAGACACGCTCATGAAACAAAGCGAGCTGCGCAAGAAGAGGCCGCGAACTTTGATCATTCCGACGCGACTTCCGAGACTCCCGAGAGTCTCGGTTTAGCCGAGTTTGGTAGGAAGCACGTTTAAAATACAAAAGAAACATGTTTTTTTGATTAAAACTGTTCTTTATGTTTTGGACATGTTTTAAACTAACGTAGAAAAGCCTGTTTTATTTAACACATGTGCATTTGATTTCTAGTGGTTTAAACGTTTGGCTTTTCGGAGTGTAATCGGCGGTTTAACGTAAGAAAACTTTTTGAATCATTTCATTTCAATAAAAAAAAATTGAAACTATGAAATATACAGGATGAGTCATTTTAAGTGTGTGTGTGTGTGTGTGTGTCATTCACCCTAATAATTTTCTTATTTTTGATTGTAGAAACAGATGTTTCAGACAAAAGTTGTATGGTTTCAAGGCGGACGTGAAACAACCATGTCAGTTTGTTTACAGATGGCGCTACTTTCGAGATATTCACTGATCGTTACTTTTCTTAAATGGAAACCCCTTTTTTATTGTATCATCTTTTCCTACCAATTAATTTGAACAACTTTTGTCTGAAACATGTTTTCATTTACCTAATATTTTTTTAGATATTTAAGGAAAACTTGGTAACTTTTTCAATATTTAACTTGCGATATCTCGCCAACTGTTTGTCGAAAGAAAAAATGGTATTAGACTTTGTTACTCTACTTGATCTCAAGAATATATTGTTACAATAGCGCCCCGGCTTTTATTAATTTGTTAATTTGATAATTTTGAAATTTCCAAAACTCGACAAAAATTAACAAAAGTTAAGGCACTACAACAATATATTGTTGAGACCAGATAGAGTAAAAAAGTCTAATACCACCTCACCAGTCTGAAACATTTGTTTCTACAATCAGCAACAGCAAGAAAGTTATTGGAGTGGGTAACACCACGCTTGAAACGACTCACCCTGTATATATACAAGATATGAGTTATTAAGTAAATATATACATGTATATGCAATAGTAATTCTTTAATAATCGCGCAGTAATGTAACACGCAAGAATGTGAAAAAATAGATACTTTGTGAAAAGGACAGTTTATATCGCCGATAATTCCACGTCCAGAATTTATGCGAAACACCTAAAAAGAGAGAGAGCGTGCTTAGCAAAGAGAAACGTATGCTGAAAATTTCGGAAACGTTCAACACTTTTTTTCTTAACAAAAACCCTGAAACACGCCCCAGCCGTGTGTTTAACGCGCTCTTTGGGAGCGAATAAATCACGCGTATCTCGCCGTTGTTTATCCGAATTCGCGACTGTACGTCAGCAAGGCGTGAAATCAACGTTGAAGCGGACATGAATTAACGTCTCCTCAGAGACGTGCCATCGCGCGGCCCGAATCCGTCCGCAGCAGCGCCCACCCCTTTCGGGAGACGGGGGTAAAAATTACACGTCGGAAATTTTTTCACCCCATCTCACATTCGCGGCTTTTCATTGCGCGTCACGGCCGGGTTGGTGGGAAATCGGGCCGATATCCGCCACCGCCGCCGCCGCCACCACCTCCGCTCTGACGGTGGTCGGTCTGTCGGCGGCGGCGGCGGCGGTGGCGATGGCGGTGTATCGCGATACGAATTTATATTCGTGTAAAATTAAATCACATAGGTGAACGGCGGAGCAGCGCGGTGAGCCGACCGCCGCGCTCATATGCATAAAGAACCGATATTGTTGGCCCGCTCCTATCTGCCGTTCTGCAACATTAGCGGCCGCCGCGCGCGCGCGCAATCCAGTTGATTATCTTTTAATTAAATGTTTGCGTTTTATCGGCACAACCAACCGCGGAATTACGCGCGGCAGCTGCAACCGGCTGAATCTCCATCGTCGTCGCGGAACACAAACCGACCGTTCGCGCCTCTCCCCGTCGCCTCTCCGCCGCCGCCGCCGCCCAGCGGCCAGGAAGGGGTGGCGCACGACGTGTCGTCACACGGCTAACTCAATTATACTCGCTGGCGAGGGTGAGCGACGGCGCCCGCTAGGGTGCGCGAGGAATATTTGCGCGCGCGCGTTCTCTCTCTCTCTCTCTCTCTCTCTCTCGCGCGCGCATCGCGATTTTAATCGCGCGACGCGGGGAAACGAGTTCAGCTGCGCTCGGCCGGGCTGATAAATGCTTATCTGCGAACGCGGCATTTTGATCACCGAGAAGCGCGCTCTAATTGGTCGGTATAAAATATTCGACGTTCTCGCGCTCGCGCCAAGTGATCGCGCGCGCGCGCGAGACTGCGGCGTTTAATCGAATGCTCGCCATTTCGCGACATTTCGCGAGCGCGAATGGAATTTATGAATATGAAACAACGGATTCACCCTGCCTCCTCCTCCTCCCCCGCGCGTTCGAATGATGTAACAAACATGTGTGCGCGTGTGTACGCACACACACACACGTTAACGCGCACGACGCGTTAACGGATTAAAATGCGCCGCGCGGGGGGCGTCGGAAACGAACTTTCGAGCGCCCGTGCGTGGAAATTTCGCCGAATTTTCGGCCACATACGGCCCGTCGATTCCGCTTAGAATCCGCGAGTTTGTCCTTGGACTGGTTATCCGATCGCGACATACCAGCCGGGAAAATCCCATTCTTATCGCGGACTTCTCGTTTAGTGAAGATCTCGAGTTTCTCTTTCAGTAACGTTGCTTCACGTTTTTAAATTCCATTTTCATATCAACCAACCATCGTATTTGACGCAATATTTGCCAGGATCTACTTGGCATTCGCTCTGACTTTCCAGAAGAAAATACGACGAATCCCAATTGGGAAATGTACGAGGATATTCGTATTAAAAACGTTCCAAAAGTGGGAAACGCAAACCCAAATCCCATTAAAATCCCAGCCGGACGCGTTTCCCCGAAGTGTCCTTCTCTCGGTTGAAATTGGGTGAGCGGAAAAATTTGGATGGGGATCTCGCAGCAGAGGGAAAAATGGTTGATTTGATTAAAAACCAAGCATATAACAGCCGTATTTTTCATATATTTACCGCCACAAAACTAACTGATCGGTCTCGCGAGAAGAAACCCGTCGGAACTTTCACCCTCAGGCGCTGTCACCCCTTGAAAGCTACCACCAAATAACATCCCGAGCTCACCCAAAGCTCACCTTGTTATTGTTTATAGCAAAGTATACGCCAGGATTGATCTGTTTTGTCATGTCACTCTACTGCACCCAAAAAAGAAATTCGATTTGTAAAGTAATTTTTTCCATAGTTTCGTATTCTAAGCAGAGTCTTTTACGAGAAGAGGATTCCTCCTTCGATAAAGTGATTAAAATGAACCATTCATCTAAAATCTATCAGATATTATTCTAACTGCTTTTCTCTCATTTCAAGAGAATTTCCTCTTATAACAATTAATTTTCCTCTCGTATAAAGAGGAATATGTTGATTTGAATATGTCGGCTTCTTTTGTTCGGTCATGCTCTACCTCCAAACATGAACGAAAAAATAACCATGTGCTCATGGATATTTGGGACGCTATTTAAAGAAAAGTAAATGTGTTGCTGTAACATATAACGAAGATAATTTACTCATATTTGATGAAATACAGTTTATAATCTACTGCAAGAAATTGAATAATATATTCTTTCTTTTAACTATGCTTCATACGATTGGTTATGATGAACATTTTTGTTGTTTCTATGAAGTCCACAACAAAATTGATTGGAAAAGTTATTTGTTATGACGATCTTATTTCATTGTGCCTACTTGTTATATCGTAGAACTGGAGCCAGAAGTGCATCTCTATATATTACATTTTGCTGTACATTATAAAAATTTTCTCAAATTGACTAGCATAACCAGTAAGAATAAATAACAATCCTCTTGAGAAAAGATTAAATAATCTGTATACAAGAGGAAATTTATATTAAGATCAATAAGATTTGCATTATACATATAACATATAATCCCTCTAACTTTAAGAATCATGTGTTTATAATTTTTTCCTTTTAATCTCAGAGGAATCCTCTTGAGGCCGTATATAAGAATAAAATCCTCTAAAATTTAGATTCCGCTTGTTCTGAAATTACTTTTCTTTTGGGTGCATGATAGTGTGAATAAATACCTATAAAATTAGTATTGTCGGTGTGGTTGCGTTTCGCCGTAAGACCCAAAATTACCCAAAAACGGGGTAAAACTCCACCCATGACAGCCCTTAAGGGGGTGAATTCGCGCATCCGAAGCATAACACGCCGAAGCGTCGAAACTGCCGTTTCGATCCCAAGAATATCAACGGACACAGTCCGGCGCCAATGTAAACCGCGAGAGCGGACGGCGGAGTTGATGGCCCCCGCCGATGACCAAGCGAAACGACATCGGGATTCACGAGGAGGCGCCTTTTGAAGCGTGGTGCCTTGGGCCGATCGCATAAATTTCGCGATAAACAGCGCTCGCTCGCTCGCTCGCTCACGAGCGCGGCAGGAAGCCGCCTCTCTCACCGCCTGCTCTCTCGCCGCGACAATGCTATCTATCTTCCGCACAGTAACATTCCGCTCGATCCAGCGAATCCATTGTCTCGCGCACGGGCCATAACGGCATCGCGTAATCTGAATCGCGTCGGGATTTCGCGAAAGGGCGGAAGCTCGCGCGGGCGCCACGCCGGGCCGACGCACACACGAGGCGTTCTCGCCGTTTCGAGCTCGGCACTGCTCCTTCCTTCTCCTCCTCCTCCTCCTCCTCCACCATTTCGTCCTCGTCCTCGTCGACAGCGACACGGTGAGACGCGCGCGCGCGCGCGCGCTCACTCTCGGTGCCGGTGCGTCTCTCGTAAAGTTCGTAAGAAAGACATAAAGTTAGTCCGCCGGCGTCGTAAACACGTCGTAGGAAGATCGGAATTGATACTTTATGCCTGAACCGCGAGCAATAAACGTACGTACGTGCCGGCCGCACGAAAATTCCTCCCGAGGGGCCACGGGGCTTCCCCGTCAACGACCGGCCCGCGTCGATGTCCTTTAATTGTCTCTTCGCCCTGTGGCTCTCTCTCTCTCTCTCTCTCTCTCTCTCTCTCTGCGGCATCCTGACAGCGACGTTTCTCCATCGATGAGTGTCGTGAAAAAGGAAGCTTCGTGTTTCGCGAGAGAGAAAGAGAGAGAGAGAGAGAGAGAGAGAGAGAGAGAGAGAGAGAGGAGTGAAGGAAAGAGGGGGAGGGGATTTTCGATGGGAGGCCAGGAGAAGAAAGGCTTTAATTTATAACACGTCGTGTAATGAAGGTAATGAAGCCGGAGGTGTATTAACTCGTCGGTTTCGGCGTGTTCCGCGATTCGATCTCGCCTCGCTCCGCGCGCACGAATAATTCAGCGTATCGCCGTCGTTGATTGATTCGCAGTTTAATTTCAAAGCCCCACCCGGTCCCGGTAATTAAGCCGTAAAATTGAACTTCGGCAGAGAATTTAACGCGTAATACTCTTGATACACGTAACACGCTATGCGTGAAATTTTTCATCGTCGAATTTATTCTCCCCTCGCCCCCTCTCCCCTCCCATCTCTCCTCTCGTTTTTGAAACACCGATGTACAGGTGTGTGTGTGTGTGTGTGTGTGTGCACGCGTGGCTTTTCCCCGGCGCGTTCGTTTCGCGCGCGCAACGCCATAAAAATAAATTAATTAAAGCGAAGTATGCGGGCGCCCGGCGGGGCGGGAGGGGGGCGATGATCCCGCGGATCGCGAAGACGGGGACGCGGGTTCCGCGACGGGAGTCCCGGAATCGAATCGTCCCGTCGCGCAGAGAGAGAGAGAGAGAGGGAGGAGTGGGAGGGAGGGAGGGAGGAGGGAAGAATAATCGCGCCGTGAAAGTGCGGCTTTGTTTCCTAAACGAAAGTAATGATCGCGCGCATTTCTCGCGGCATGTGAGTTCCTCCCGCATGCGGCGCACGCTGGGAAGAAGGATACGCTCCTTTCTCCGGATAACCCGCGCCATTGGATTCCTATGGGCAGTAATGACTCGATAAATAGCCTGGCGATATTTCTTCTCTACTTTACGAGCCACCATTTCCTGGGGGCGGCCGCGGCGGCACGGAATCTCGTGGGGAACCTGAAAACAAGGCGGCTCCGAATCCGGGACTGTGTGTCGCTTTGGGAAGCCGCTTGTAATTATCTCGAGGATGCTGTCTCCTTCCTTCATTTCATTCCGCGCTTCGTCAGGACTCGGCGATAGTTTATTGCGGCACGCCGCTTTACGGTCACTCGTACGACCTCATAACGCGCGAGTCGTAGTCGACGTCGACGTTGTCGTCGTCGTCGTCGTCGTCACGGTTATAGTCATAGTTATAGTCGTCTCGTAGTCATCGTCCCCCTCGGCGGACCAGGCAAAAATTACTCGCCGGGAGAATCACGGCGAGTCGCGAGGAGGAGAAAGCTAGTCAGCCGGAGCGCGAAAGAAAAGCACCAACGCAGGACACGTAGACGCAGGAGGAAGATCGGGGTCGAGTCAACGTGGCCCGAATGAACAGATCGAGAACGTATTTCGCCCGAAGGGAAGAAAATTCCCACTTGGAACGGCCAAACAAATTCGCTCGTACGAATTCCGCAAATTCGGTCTCCTCCGGCGAAAGCGCGAGTTTCGCCGTCGCGTTAATTCAACGTTCTTATTGTTTCGTGTATCCGCTCAAATATCTCGGAAACACTGCGTTGAATTAAAAAGTGTGTCGGACAAAAGTTATACAGTTTCGAAGGGGACGTAAAACAACTGTATCAGTTTGTTTACAGATGGCGCCACTTGCGAGATATTCACCGATCATTACTTTTCTTAAATGGAAACCCCAATTCTTTATCGCGCTATCTTTTCCCACCAATTAATTGCAACAACTTTTGTCTGAAACACTTTTTTATTTGCCTAATATTTCTTGAGGTATTTAGAGAAAACTTGGTTATTTAACTTGTGATATTTCCGTTTGCCGGAAAAGAAGAACAATACTAGACCTTCTTACTCTATCCGGTCCCAAGAATATATTGCTGCAATAGCGCCCTAACTTTTGTTAACTTACCGACCTTTGGAAATTTCAAAATCATCAAATTGAATTAAGTTTTGAAATCTAAAGAAATCAAGTTTAAATATTTGTGTTTCTCAAGGCCGAAATAACGAGAAGGTTCGACACGGAGGATGGAGCTTTTACGTTACACGTGTACCTCGATTCCGCCTTGTCTCCTTTGATCCTTTCGAAACGACGTTGTCGATTTTACTATCCGGCTTTCGGCGGACTTTGAAGCGCAAGAGAGCTGTTCCCTGAGCGCCTGACCGGGGCCGGTCGTTTATGGGACTCTCTCGTGGAACGCGCGAATTCGCCGCCGCCGCCGTCGTTCGGAGCCTGTTTCTCGCAGAGACGGACGACACTCGAGGACGTGTGTCTCCAGCCTCCCAGCTGGAGACAGGAGCACATTTTAATACGATCCAGCCGGCATCGCGGCATTCCCTATCGGCCAACAGCTTTTTCATCTCCTTTCGCCGGCGACGAGGCGAAACGTGTGCGCGAGCGAGAACAGGGCAGACAGACAGACAGACAGACAGACACAGAGAGAGAGAGGAGGGAGGACGGGAGAGAGAGAGAGAGAGAGAGAGAGAGAAACGGCCGATTACTCGTCAAAGAACAGACGGAACAGAAGCGGAACAGAATGGCAAGGCGCGCGTGAGCGCGCCTGCACGCGGACACGATGAGGCCAGGCTCCCCCGATGAATTATTAAACGAGAACCCTCGCTTCTAATGAAGCTATAAAACGACCAGAGAGCCACGGCAAAAGGCACAATGGTGGAACGACGAGCGAACTACGGGCGGGGGCGAATGAAAAAGGAAAAATGTCCTGGTTCTCGAGCGAGACGCGGCTAAATTAGCGGCTTCTCGCGCGCGAGTCTCGCCGATCCGAGCCGCCGACGACGACGACGACGACGACGACGACGACGTGGACTTTTCCGCGGAAGAACGAAGCAAATTATCACGGTGACGAATCGCGCGAGGAACAGAAGAGAACCGCCGCAGCCGCAGCCGCAGCCGCTTCATTTACACGCGTGCGTGCGCGCGACTCGTTAGTGCCGAGCGGCTGCTCGCGCGAGCCTGAGTGTGTCCTCGCGCTTTCCAAGCTCTCCGTTCGCCGATGAAGTCAGCTCCGCAAGCTTGCTTCAAGCAAGTGAGCAGTCAGGCAACCGCAGCCGATTATTCTTCTTATGGTCCGTGAATAAACGGCTGTGATTGGTTAATTTGTTACTGCTTACGTCTCAAAGCGAGAGCCGAGAGAGTCGTCGTCGTCGTCGTTGCCGCTACGCGCAGCCGCCATTGTTGCAGCACGCTAATTGACGCGCGCGATGCAAACCTCTCGCGAGAAACCGCGCGAAATTGCGCGTGCCACCCTCACGTCGTTTGCTCCTTTCTGGTTCCCCCCGCGGTCTACGTGTTTTGTTCGGAGATCGTTGATCGGCCGCGGAGGTCTCTCTCTCTCTCTCTCTCTCTCTCTCTCTGTCTGTTTGTCTTTCTCTCGTCTGCTTCGATGAATTCTGGCAGAAATTTCTTTCATTGTCAGTTGGGCTGACAACTCAAATTGAACGAATTCAACTTCAGGGTTGCATCCGGCGAGTTGGCCGTTATGATTCCTTCAGCGAGCTTTCGATTGGTTTTTAATCCTTTGAAAATTATTTATGCTTATCGCTTCATCTCAGTTTCTAATTTCTGTATCTGTATCGAACCGAGCGCGTCTAATTCAATCGCAGGCAGTCGCAGAGCTGGTGCCTGTGAAGTTAGCACGACGTTTTAAGAATTATTAAAAAACAATGTTAGTTCCAGTAGCATTTCTCATAGTTTTATAGTTACTAATAAAAATAAAAAAAAGTTTCGTATTCGTAATACCAAAAGATCGAAATTGAAAAGTGTCGTGCTAACTTCAAGTTCCAGCACGACACAGTCTGCTCTAAAGCACAAGAAGCCGGTGAATAATACGTTTTTGTATGAGAGTTCCCGTTAGCTCTAGGCTAGTTCTATAACTATGAAGCAGTTCAGAACAAAACCAACCACCACCAACAATTAACAATTCTGCACAATTTTAAATATTGACGGCCAGCACGACACCCGGCAAAAACACATGTCGTGCCGTCGACTTCTTGTACTTCTAACGATAGTTCTAGCTTGTTCTACTCGCGTTTCATACAATTCAACCATTTGCACTGTCATTGTTCCTATTCTTAAACTATAATTCAACTATTTTTAAGTTAATTTTAACTTTTGGCGCCAGCACGACACTCGCTAAAAATGTGTCGTGCTGTCGACTTTCTGCATTTCTGACGGTAGTTCCAGCTTGTTCTACTCGAGTTTCGTACAATTCAACCATTTGCAGTCATTGTTCCGCCGTACAACTGTTCTTAAATTAATTTTAACTTTTGGCGCTAGCACGACACTCGGTGAAAACGTGTCGTGGCGCCGATTTCTGTGCTTCTGCATTAACCCTCTTGCGGTTTTATTTACTGGCAGAAATTAGTATCAAAATGGTTAAATTTTGTCTGCGTAGGAAAATATTTACTTTAATGTTTTATGATACTCTTCGAACGTGCTGATTTCAAATTTGAGGTTATTGTCGCAAAATTCCAGCAATGGCGGACCTGAAAGTAGTAAATCTTACCCCGAGACTCGGGTCTAACCATAAGCCGGTTAAGTCGACACGACACGACACACTTTCATCGAGTGTCGTGCTGGCGTCGAAAGTTAAAATTAATTAAAAACTAGTTATACGGCGGAACAATGACTGCAAATGATTCGATTGTACGGAACTCGAGTAGAACAAGCTAGAACCATCGTCAGAAGTACAAGAAGTCGACGGCACGACATTTCGCCAAGTGTGTCGTGCTGGCCGCCAATATTTAAAATTGTACAGAATTGTTAATTGTTGAAGTTTTCTTCTGAATTGCTTCATTCAGTTATAGAACTAGCTTGGAACTAACGGGAACTCTCGTTAAAGAGCATATTATTCATCGGCTTCTTGTACTTTAGAGGGGAAGACTACTGTGTCGTGCTGGAACTTGAAGTTAACATATTTTTTCAATTTCGATTTTTTGGTATTAAGAATACAGAACTTTTTTTATCTTTATTTAGAAATTATAGAACTATGAAAAATGCTAGGTTGGAACTAACATTGGGTTTTTCATAATTTTTGAAACATGCTATCTTCACAGACACGCAGAGTTGAGCTTGTCGCGCTGATTTGTTTATTAACCTTTCCCACCGGAGGTCGGATTATTCGTATTAAGCGATATTAAATCGAGCTTTTGTCAATTGAAAGAAACATTCATGCGTACACAAGTACGAGTTCGAGTCTCGTTAGCTTCTTACCGCGTCGGCTAGATTTCGCGCTTGAAATTTCCAAAATCAATTCGTCGATCTGCCTCGACTTCCAGCTTACACGACCAAACGTGCGTAACTTGCTTCTCTCCGGAGAAGAAGCAAACAAGTCATTTAATAGTCAAGGAGAAAAAGATATTGCGAGCATTCGATCAATCATTACAGTTTGATGATATTATATCCGCGGCTAATTGCGTCGGCTCTTACCGGCTTGCTCGATCCTCTCTCTCGATCGCGTATTTCCGGTAGCCCCGTCGCTTTTGCAGCTCTTTTTGCGCCATTTTCCCAACATGCACTACAGAGAGCCGATAACATCGCGTCATCGGACGTTCTTCGATACCGTCGCAGCGGCCGAGCGTATTACATCGAATATTGCGGCCATTGCTGTATATCGGATTACGCGCGTATCAAACAATTATTCGAACAAATCTTATTACGGAAAAAGTATCGCGCTGGCTAGAACAGCCGGCTTGCTGTGTGCGCACGTCGTTATCATAGCACGATTTCGCGATCAATAAGTCTTAGTCTTTCTCTTTTCAGCCCTCTAATATAATCATTTTAAAGTGAGATATTTTCCCGCCGTTTTGTGCTTTTGTAAGATTGCCATTGAACTTTCTAAAACGCCGTTCTAACATTCGTTGATACACATAACCTTTCGCGTATGATTCTGCCACTGAGTCTGAGGTCTGCCACCCAGGAATGCTCGCGTTTAGGATTATCACACATAATCCACTTTTCATCGCCAATAACACAATTTTCGACAAAGAAAGCGCTTTTTTGCGCTGTCCGAAAAGCAACGAAACTCTATGTACTCAATCGGTGAATAATATTTTGCAACAATTTATGCGGCAGGTATTTTCCGAGCTTCTTTTCCATTTCATGCAGTCGCCTTGAAATTGTTGCTCGATCAATTACGAGCTGCTCTGCAAGTTCTACCTGCGTTTGGGACAGATTCTCGTTCAACAACGCTTCCAAATTGTCGATTAGTTGGGAAAGGGTATACCCAATTTGATACTTTTGTATCAAAATAAAAATAAAAATAATAATAATTAAATGAGCATGCACCTATGGTTTGGCAAAATAATGGTCAATCGTTGATAAATTCATTAAGAGATAGCATCTATATTTACCTAAATTATTTCTACTACTTTTCTAATTAGCGGTTTAGACACTGGGACAAATCATATTCCGAATATTGGGCCATAACTTATTTCAACTGTCCGGCCACTGGTGCATTAATGCGCTTCATTATTTGTGCAAATATTTAATTAAAAATAGATATATATATACATTTAAGGCTCAGTTGCACCAACATTATCGTAGTTTTAAGTGAGACTTAAACATAAGTCTATCTTTATCTTTCTTACTAAATAAATAAAGACAGAGATATATTTAAGTCTCGCTTAAAACCAAAATAATTCATTTTCCCACTAGCCTAAGTCATTTTTCTCTACTTGAGGGAATCTCGAAAAATCGCGAAAAATTTCGAATAAATGCAAATATTTATATCAAAACTATTCTTAATATTATATATTGTATTTTTTTGTGAGGACCTACGCTTAAACGTCCGGTTACGGGAACATTTACTACTGTGATCCAAAAAGTATCCGAACTTTATTTTTTAAAAATCGCGGGTAAAGTGTGAATCAAATCCGTTTGCTTTCTTAAGTTGGTACACAAGTTGTCCTTCACATTTGGTGAAAAAATCATGGCGTTCCTTCAAGCCGTTTGAAAGTGGCAGTTGTTTATGTTATTCGGTGAAGATTGTTGTGCACGGCGATTTTTATCGATGTCGAGAAACATGGAGCAAAGAATTTATTTGAAATTTTGTGTCGCGAACGAAATTTCGTTCACAAAAACGCACGCAAAATGTTGCAAGAAGCTTATGGCGATGATTGTTTGTCGAAAACAAGTGCGTTTGAGTGATTTAAGAAGTTTCAAGAAGGATGAGAATTCGTCGAAGACGACCCACGCTCTCTCTCTCTCTCTCTCTCTCTCTGGAAGACCAGATCAACGTCAACGGATGACGCTCACATTGAGAAAGCGAAAGAATTGGTGCTGCAAAATCGTCGATTGACTGTGCGAGAGATAGCAGATGAAGTTGGAATATCATTTGGATCCCGTGCCAGCACACAATCCGTAAGAAACCACCGGAATTGTGGGAAAACAATTGGTGGCTTTTGCATCGCGACAACGCGCGCACCATCGCGTACCTCGACACTTGTGCGTGAATTTCTGACAAAAAAAAAACCCAACGAATGTCGCTCCGCCAAGCACCGTATTCACCAGACACGGCCCCCTGCGACTTTTTCCTCTTCCCTCTACTGAAGAAATCACTTTTCGCGGACAGCGTTTCGAATCGATCGAGGACATGAAAGAAAAATCGCTGCGTGAATTAAAGGCTATACCGTCTGCCATGCCGCGTATGAGCGACGTCTCCAGGACTGGATACGTGCAAACGCTGGCATACGTGCGTTGCAAGCAACGGGGACTACTTCGAAGGAGACTGTAAGAATTTTCATGATTGAATTGTAATTTCGATTTTTCAAACTAAAGTTCGGACACTTTTTCATCACAGTAGTAGCACACCTTACTTGGAAATAATAGCGTTCAGGTGAACATAATTTTGATTCTCGCGCGAGCGACGGGCACCCCTGCGAGGTATCGCCGCGCGGCTCCCACGAGTGTTCCCCGAAACGCACGAGTTTCCGGCGGAATTGATTCCGCCGGAGCGGCCGGCAACGAGAGAGAAAGAGAGAGAGAGAGAGAGAGAGAGAACTTGTCATCGTCGCGCGAGAGGCAGCGTAAACGCCGCCATAGAGATGAAATAGCACGGAGGCGTCGGGACAGTAAATTCATGTAATTTGATTCGGTCAAGTTAACGAACCGTGTCGCTCGCGCAACATTCGTAGTTCAAGTTGGCCAAACAAAGGGCCATTAAGTATGCTAATGTCCGGCCGGACGAGCTCGTGAACGCGTTCACGAGACATAAGCGCGGCCGCGAGGCAACGCGCCGCTGAGGAGGATCCCAGCGAGAGCAGTCGGCCGTGTCTCGCTTCGCGAGGAAGTCGTCGTCGTCGTCGTCGTCGTCGTCGTCGTGTTCGACGCGTTCGACGCGTTTGATCGCGGAGAAGAAAAGAGAGAGAAGCCTCGCTTGACTTCGCGCCACTCGCGCCATTCCCCCGCCGTTCATACCGCGACAATCGGACTCTCTCGCTGCGCTCTCAACCGCTCGACGTCGATTTCCGCACGGGGAAGAGTCGATGAAACTGAAATGATATTATCATCATTGCGCGACGGGGGGAGGGGGGAGGGGGGGAGGAGGCGAGACGTCATCCGGCACGCTCGACTCTCCGTCGGCGATACGATCGATTTTTCCGACGCGATTGAACGTCCCTCACTCGCGCTTAGCCGGTCGCTTCGGCCTGCCGAGCGTTCGGTTACGTTTAATTAACAATCGCCCGTGTATAATGAATCGCGTCCATAGAAATCGATTCGCCGGGATCTGCCGCTCAACGGGGCCGCGGCAGGCACCGCTCGGGGATTACGCTTCTCCGGCTTTCCTGCGATCATTCAGCGATCGCGATCCTCGCGATTCGCACGATCGGCGGATCCGCGAAACAGCGGATCGACGCGACGGGGAGCGGCTCCGGGACGGCCGGAGCGACGCGACGAGGTTCCGTCGACGTCGCTTGCGCTTCGTTTGCACACTCCCGTCCGTGAGTGACGCCCGCGGCAATATCGCGGAAATCGATCGGCACTTATCTCGCGAACATCCGCCGCGGCCGTCCGTCAGCCGCGCGGATCCGCGAGCACCCACCTACCTAGCCTGCCTACGCGCTCGAGGACGCGCGCATTAACATAAACGCGCCGTATCTCGCGAGCGAGTGATCGCGGCATTAATTCATCCCACTCTCTCTCTCTCTCTCTCTCTCTCTTTCTGTGTGTGTTCGCTCTCTCGCTGCAGCGAACGCGTATCTGCGATCGGGAAACGTCACTCGGACGGAACACGGTAGCGCGCCATCGACTTCTCCCTATCGTCGATCGTGCTCTCTCTCTCTCTCTCTCTCTCTCGCTCTCTCTCTCTGTCTCTCTCTCGTCTCGGGGATGCACTTCTCAGATATAAATCTTTGATTACCGGCAGGAAGGGCCCGGCAGAATGGCGGACGTATATCTCTCCGCGCGCAGAGAGACGGAGACGTCGCGCAGAGTCTGCTTTCCAGCTCCTCCAGCTTCCCCTCCTCCTCCCCCATCTCCTGCTGCTGCTGCTGCTTCCTTTCCGCGGCTGCTGGCTTCCTCTTTGAGGAGCCGCGCGCGGCTCTCCGCTGATGCCTCCCGCGCTACGATAATGCGATGCGACTCTTGCCATCGGCCACCGACAGAGGGGAGGGGGGGGGCTCCGACTTCTGCACGTCTCAGCGTGGGTCGTTATCGATTTCAAATCATCGCGGCATTAAGCGCAACGCTGCGAGGATCCTCCTTCGCCCTGCGGGAAGGAATAATGTTAATTTTTCAGAGACTCCCCTTTTCGTTCCTTCGTTCGTTCATCTTTTACTCCCTCTATCTGTCCCGCTCCCTCCCACTCGCTCGCCCTCCGCCGCGCGAGCGAGCTAGATCGCCCTGCGGGCGCTGCAGAGCCAAGGGTACTTTCAATTGTTCGCCATTATCCGTAGAATAATTCATCTCCTCTTCCTGCCATTGACGTGACGAGGAATTATGTGGCGAAACGAAACGCACGCCACGAGCCCGGGATGGAGAACTCCTCCCCGGGCGGCGGTCGGCAGTCACGAAATAGCGTCGGAGTAGGTCAGAGAAATACCCTTTTCCCCTCCCTCCCTCCCCCCTCGTCCGTGGCGCGGAAATTTTCCCGGAATTTTCCGGAGCAGAGTCCACGTGGCGCGCTCACGGCAGGCAGAGCGAGCGAAAAAAAAAGAGAGAGAAGAGGGGAGAAGAAAAGAGAGAGAGAGAGAGAGAGGAGATGGGGCCCTCGAGAATGAACTCTCGAGGATACCTCGACGGAAAACGGTCATCTATTTGTGTTGCGAGTCGGCTCGGCTCGCTGGCGAGGTCAGTGTCCTGATACACGGCGCGGAGAGTGGCGTCGACAATTGGTCCGCGGGGAAAATTGCTTTAAGCAAATTCGCCGGCGAAACTTGGCGAACAGACGGCTTATTGCAATGCGAAGAACCGCGACGAATTAATTTCGAGGAACTTGTTAGACCCGTCGCACGCGTTACCGAGCAACCGCCGCGAATTTAATTATGCGACGCACGTAAGCGAGGAAACTTTGCTGCCGTATTTTATAATTATCTTACAATTATAATTATCTCTCTCTCTCTCTCTCTCTCTCTCTCTCTCTCACATTGACTCTCCCCTTCCGTCTCATAATCCCGTCCTCTTATCGCTGCCGCGATTTTAATCGAAAACTTAGTCCGCTCCCCCGCCCCGTCGCCGCGATTCCTCGCGATCCTTCGTCCCTTCCGGCGCGCATCTTTCGCTCGCTCGAGGACGCGACCGTCGCGTCTTACTCCTGGTCATCGCGCTGATCGCCGTTGGCGGCGATCGTCGTGGAAAGTTCGGCCGCGCGCGCAGCCGGGAAAATCTGCGCTTCTTCAAACGACCGTACTTTCTCGCCGGTGTTGTTCCCTCCGCGGGAAACTGAGAGCAGGAGAGAAAGAGACGAGAACGTTCGCTTCGTAACGAACAAACTAGATTTACCCCCTCCCCACCCCGCACCCCCCGGCGGTAATTTTACACACCGCGCGAGTCGGGACTCCAAATTACGATGCTGCCGATTGATTCGATTCTCGTCGCAATCCGACGCCCTGCACTTGGTATCTCTCTCTCTCTCTTTTTTTCTCTCCCTCTCCTTCTTTCTTTCCCTCACTGGCTGCGCCACTTTGCGCGAAAAAGGAGCCGCTCGCGAAGCGAAACCACCCTCCGCGTGACTCATTCGTCATCTAGTGATCTGGTCCCCCGAGTCGTCGCCTTCGGAGACTCGCGATGGCGTCCGCGGGAAATTCGCCCCCGATAAGACCTTCACGTCTGGTTTCTCTTTCGCTTTTTGCAGCGTCAAGCGTTATTATCCCTCGGCGGTTGGGGATTTACCACGAATATCTCGTGGTCGGCTCTGCAATCGCCTGAGCGCTGTGATTTCTCTCTCTCTCTCTCTCTCTCTCTCTCTCTCTCTCTCTCTCTTTTTATTCCTTTCCTTTATAACGTCACACTCGGAAATTGTCGGTATCGATTTTTTTCCCTGCCAAGCTCGTATTGGTTCGCGCCACATCGCACAGGTGCTCTTACGCGCTGAAAGTCGGCGCGTTGAAATGAACCGGAACGTTGTCGTCAACACACGACGAGGACGATAAATAATTTCAAAGCCGACATCTCGAGTTGTCCAGTTGACGCGCAAAGCTCCGCCTGATAAAAACGTCGCGCGTGCACTCTTCAAATTGCGAAATGCCAAACGTGTACACGTTTTCACGCCGCTCGTGAAAATTTCACAAAGAGCGCCGCTCTATCTTCGCAGCCTGAACCTGAAAAACAAGCTTAAAGATACACGCAATAGCGAAAATAAAAGCTTTTGCGGAAAGTTTTCCGCACACGCGTACGTATGCGGTTAGAAATGTTCCCTCTCGTAAAAACCAGCAAGATAGAAAAAAAAAAAACCACGAAAAGACTGAAACACGATCGTGTCAACGTTTACTCGACGTAGCTCGTTGCTCGACCGCTTCCGTTTATTTCGCCGACCAACCTGACATCCCTCGACGCGCGCAAATCAAGGAGAAGATCGAAAACGAAAGTGAGATCCCGGCGAAAAGTGTAACGCAAAGCAAAAGGGCCACCCTCACCGCCGGGCCAGCTGCCGGAAAAACGAGATAAAGTATTCGCTGCGAGTTCGCGGGCTGTTTGCCCTGCGCTTCTTATTTTCCTTGGCGGCCCGCGGCGTCGCCGCGCCGCGATGCAAACGAGTCGGCCAGACTTTCCTTCCGCGAGAACTCGCGAAAAAGCGGAAGAGCGATGTATGCAAAGTGGCGCGGCCGACCTTGAAGGAAACCGAAGTTGGACGATAAATTTTCATGCGACGCCGCTGCAGTCGCGCGGGGCCAAAGGGGATCGTCCCGGTGTAACTTTCTCGAGCACGTTGATTATAATTGTGATTTATGCTGGGGACTTTGCTCTTTCTCTCTCTCTCTCTCCTCTCCTCTCTTCTCTTCTCCTTTCTCTCTCTCCCTCTCTGCCTCTCCTTCTGTCACTCTCACCCTCTCTGTTCGTACTCTGCTCGTTCCAGCGTGACGTTCTCGCGTACGCTCGTCCCTCCCCCCCTTCCCAGCTCCTCTAGCCCTCCGCAGCGTCCGTTCTTCCGCTTCTTCCGCCTCTTCGCCGGAGTATCGCCGACGACGCTCGCCGACGACGCTCGATGATAGAACACGCATTAAGAGGGTGTTATTGCGGCTCAGCGTATTGCTGAAGTTCGAGGAGCGCGCTTCCGGGAGGAAGACAGGGAGAGCGGTCTCTCGCGGCTCGCGCCGAGTTGGGGTTCTTTGGACGCATTGTCCGGCGACAATTGGCGCGCGACGCAGTCGGGCAAGAGCGGGCTTTGCAAGAATCTGCATAAGAGCGAGTGATCCGAGTGGCTCTCGCTGTTTAACAGCGGAATTCTGGAGCGTGTTGCGCGACTGCAAGGGCGACTGCAAGGGCCACGAGGGGAGGGGAGGGGGGCGCAAGGTCCCTCTAAACGTCCCGCCTAATTCCGCGCGAGCGTGTATTTTATCGGAGGCGAGCGGAATGCAAAACAAGCGGAGATTAGCGGGGTTCACGCGGCGGGAAGCAACAGGAAGCCGGCGGCGACCGCGAGAGCGCGCTTTCAATTTGGAACGATGGAAATGCTCGCATTTGAATTTCTACTTTTCGCAGCGCGCCGGCGAGTCGCGTTTTCCATGCATGACAATCCGTTTGCGTTGTCCTTGAACCACCGACGACGACGACGACGACGAGGACGAGGACGACGATAGCCCTCGGAATTCCGCGCTCTGGAATTCCCGCGCGCTCGAAGAATTCCTCGAGCGGAGGGTACTTTCGACAGCCGCGCGCGACCGGATTTCCGGGGAGACTCGCCGGGAAAAGCTCTCGGCGCCGTCGTTACGCGTTATTCTTCGAGGCTCGCGAACGCGACACCGACGCTGCGGTGAAGTCGAGTGAGAGTCTTCGAGGAGTCAGCTAGACCTTAGTCTTTGTCAGTGTGACACCTTGAGCAACTTGGGACGAGATCGACGAGTGGGTTTCGCGGTGGGGAAATGAAATGATCTCTCGCTAGAAACGACCTCCGGTCACACTCCGCAAAGCAAACGCCATTGTTTCCTATTATCCTCGATGTACATCACACATTTTTTACACTTGTAAATTCCACCGTGAAACTCGATCAGTCACATCTCAGACAAACCCATCGAGGCCTCTGCACACTACTCACCCTGTATATCCGGACGTCCGAGCGAGAAGAGGGAGGAGAGTCAAGTGCGAGGGAAGTGTATCTGATACGGACAGAGCTAACATTTCGCTACAATCCGATATCCTGAAGGCTTGCTCTGCAAAGCCAAGTGTGTTATCCTCGCACGCATAAGCGCCTGCGATTCGCCTGAAGCGTCTCTCTCCGACGTTTCTCGCCGTCCGAAATCACGTCGCGCGGCAGATTTAACACATCTTCTAAACGTAACGTGCCGAGAGTGACGTGACTTGAAGCGGCAAGTTAGCGTTTCATTGCTTTTCAGACGGCGCGAGAAAGATTTTTTGCTCGAAAATTCTTACCGGCGATGAAAAGTGGATTATGTATGATAATCGCAAACGCAGGCATTCCTGGATGGAGCCCGGACAGCCTTCTCCATCAGCGGCAAAACCAAATGCAGTATCAAGTATAAAGTTTCTCGTTGCTTATTGTATCAGCTGTTATATTCAAAGTTTTGTGTACTTACTATACTAGTGGAGATACCAGCACATTTATTTTATACTTTGAATATTCATGAACGAACACTGTGAAAATTTCAAGTCCGTTGATCTTACTGTTTCTGTTAAAAAAAAATTCGTAAAAATAGCCTCGAAAACAGCTTTCCGCGTGTACGTAATTCCCCCCCTTTAAGGTTACGCGCACCAATGAATCATAGTGACTAGCGCTTTAGGAAGTTCAATAGCAACTTTACAAAACGGCGGGAAAATATTTCAATTTGAGGCAATGATATTAGAGGGCTGAAAGAAAAGGGCTAAAATTTTTGCATATATTTTATAAACGCGCGAGCATGTAATTGGCTGAAGCTTTCCTCGTGCGTTTCTCGTCGTCTTAAAAATCACGTTATTTAACCCTTGAGTACTGGAATCTTTTGTTACTTTTTATCACTAGGAGAGGTGAATTTTCACCCTCCTTTTTTTTTCTTTTCTGCTTTCTAGCGCATCATAAATATTTGTGAACATTATAAATTCTAACGGGACCCCGCTGTGCAATGTGCTGCTATCCAGTGGCAACAATTAAAAAATATCGGGTGAATTTTCAGCCATCCTAGTGCTTAAGGGTTGATTCGTTTAGACATCATTTAACACGTACAAGTGCCTTGAAGGGTCCTCCGCTGTTCTGCGGGGCTCGCCGCTTGCGACGAGCGCGTCGTCGGCACGGCGAATCTCTCGTGTGTCACCGAATCGTTCCGCTCGCTGGCGAGCGAACGAACGCGTGACGGACGGCTTTCTTCATGTTTATTTAATCGGGATTCACCGACGAGTGTCACGATGATGCTCGCTCGAGGAGGGGCTCCCCTCCTCCCGGTGTCACGCGACTTGTGATGTCCCTTCACGGTGCCGCGCGCGCGCGCGCGCGCGCCATCCCTATATTCCCCTTTTATCAGTCTCGCGCGAAGGAGGGGCGAGGGTGCGTTGTCGAATTTCTGCGGGGCTCGTGGTGACTTTTTGAGCGCGTCTCTCGCGCCGCCAATTGCCGGCGGCGCATCCTTTTCGGCGATCTCCCGAGCGCTGCCGGGAACGCGCGCAGCCGCGCCTCCAACGATCGCTTAATGACGCGCGCTAATTGCTTCGCGGCACGTGATTACGTAGCGAGATATTCGGCGTTTCTAAGGTAACGCTCCGGCGCGCGAGGGTCCGAGCGAGCAAATATACGTTCCTGCGTTTCATCCGTTCGGCAAACGTCAACCCCTCCGGCCGCGCTGTCTATCACTGCGCAGACATCGGGGGTGCCAAACAACGAGCGAGCGAGCGAGCGAGCGAAAGAGTGTGCGGCTGAGAGGGAGAGGGAGGGAGATAGCGAGAGAGAAACAGAGAACAAACGGGGGGTCGCGGGAGGAGCCAGGATGTAGGTATTGTCTGCAGGAAATGGAACGAGGGTTGCGCGAGAGGAGAGCGAGAAAGGAACGAATGAGCGAGCGAGCGAGCAGCTGATAATCCCGAGAAAGAACGGCTTAGCGGCTAAGTTGCCGGGCTTATCTTGCGCTTTTTGCTCCCGCTGGAAGCCGCGGCTGGTGGAGCTAAGACATCGCCGGCGCTCCTTCGCCTGCTCTTTCGTCTCTCCGAGGCGCCCCTCGCAGGTGCGTTTCCGAACGGAACGTCAGAGGGCTGTTAGGACGCTGTCGCGAGTTGCCGTGCAGGCGAGGAGGAAAGAACCTCCGCAAAGAGTGCCCCTTTTTGCAGTCGCCGATTTTTTAATTAAATTTTATGCGAAATGATAGCTCATGATAAGACATTAGTCACAAAGAAGTTTTACATTGAGCGATTTACGATTGGTTTCAGAGATATAGAAAGTAGTAGTCAAAGTAGTCGCTACCTACTAAGGAAGTTTGACACTAATAACGTTTTATCGCACGAATTTTTGCAAAATTCACTATTTGTAGGTTCTCTGAGTTGCTTATTACGAATTCGATGTCAGATTAAAAAAATTCAAGATGGCGGATGTAATATAGCGGACGCGCAAATAGTGAAGCAATCATTTACTTTTATTGGAACTGTTATGTTGTGGTTTTTTCGGCTAGCTGATTGCGAATTTTCTGTCAGATTTACATTTACCTTCAGTGTTCAGTTTGAGTCTTGATAAAGAATGTAGTGATGCGGTAGAAATGTAGTTTTCCTCTAATTATGGTACTCAATACTTAAAAATCGATAACTTCAGAACTGAATTTTTAGATAACTTTTATATTATTGGATATAATGATAAAGAGTCGCGGAAACTACAATGAAAAAGCTTCTAAATATAACAAATAAAACTATCACGTAATCCTTTATGCCATGTCATGTAACGTATCAATTTTAATTTGATATTTCCTTTTTATGAAAAAAAATAATAAAAAAATACTTTTCCCACTCAAAAATTGTCGTTGAAAAGATTACTTTCGAAAACTTAATAGAAAATTCGCAATCAGCTAGCCAAAAAAACCACAACATAACAGTTCCAATAAAAGTAAAAAATGATTGTTTCACTATGTGTGTCCGCCATGTTGCCACCTGCCATCTTGAATTTTTAAAATCTGCCATCAGATTCATAATCAGCAACTCGAAGAACCCGTAGATACCGAATTTTGCAAAAATTCGTGCGATAAAGCGTTATTAGTGTCATACTTTCTTAGTAGGTAGTGACCCTCTTTGACCCTCTACATCTTTGAAACCAGTCGTATGCTCAACGTAAAACTTTTCTGTAATTAATGTCTCATCACTATCTTTTGGCATAAAATTCGATTCCAAGATCAAGGACTGAAAAACGGGCAAAAAATCGACTCTTTCTGCGAAGATTCTTTGCGACGAGAGGCTGCGCGATCGCTCTCTCTCTCTCTCTCTCTCTCTCTCTCTCTCTCTCTCTCTCTCTCTCTCTCTCTCTCTCTCTCTCGGTTGCATCCGTTCGCCGTGTTATTTCTTCGACCGGGCGCCACGTTTATCGTGAAATCGTTCTCGCCTGTCTATTGTCGGTAGCTTCCAAGAGCTCGGTTGGACTGTGTTTGGAGAAACGAGCGTACCTTGTCGAGCGCGAATTTCTTCGCAAATCCGTCTTGTACACACGAAAAACGGTCGCCGCTGCGAACCGATGGAATTGGTGTCGACAGCGCCGTAATTGGAGTAAATCTTGTTGACTCTGCAGCAATATTATCGGAGGTAAGTCGTCTCATGCATTGTGTGTGTGTGTGTGTGTTTTGGTAACTCTAGTTTCGGTGCAGGATCAAGATTGGCTTCAATGATGACACAGTAGTATTTTTTGCGTATAACATTACAATTACAGGCCGTTTTTTTTTAACTCTCTAATATAATTGCTTCAAATTAAAATGTTTTTCCGCCGTTTTCTGTTTTCGTAAGGTTAATATTGAACTTTCTGAAACGCCATTCCGTACTTCGTTGATATACGTATTACATAACCTTCCATCCACCCACGAATGTCTGCGTTTAGAATTATCGTACATAATCCACTCTTCATCGCCGGTAAGAATTTTCGACCAAAAAATCTTTTTCAATGAAACGCACGTACTCAACCGACGGATAATGCTGCTGTCTTGCGACGATTCATGCGGCAGCCATTTTCCGAGCTTCTGAATTTTTCCTATTTCATGCAGCTGCTTTGAAATTGTTACTCGATCAACTCCGAGCTATTCTGCAAGTTTTACTTGCGATTGGGACGGGTATCTATCCGGCAATGCTTCCAAATTGTCGGCCTCAAGCTCTCGTGGCATTCGTGGAACGTTCACGTCAAAATCGCCATCTTTAAAGCGACGAAACCAATATTTGCGCGTATTGTGGGACGCAATATTTTCCCCAAGAACAGAGCAAATGGATTCACACGCTTTAGCAGCATTTTTTCCTTACTGGAATTCATATCGAATGCAATGCCGAATTTTTCGTCGCTCATTGCATCAACTATAATATTTTTAAGGTTATGTGCATTATGAGTCATATAATGAACGGCGTTTTAAAAAATTTAATACCTTGCAAACCTTGCAACCCTGCAAAAACACAATAAAAACACGGCGATAAAATGTTTCAATTTAATAAAATATTTCAATTACTTAATAAATTATTGAATATATAAATTATTTGATATTTCAATTTAATAAAATATTTCAATTTAATTAAATAATTAGCGGGCTGAAAAAAATAAACTTTTGCATACATCTAATACAACCTCAGAATCGATCGAAATGGAATAACACGATCAATATTATAATCTCCACCGCGTCTCATTAATCCTTCGTGATAATTGCATCTAAAAATTGCTTGTGCGATCATCAGCAGGAGGCCGTTAAAACGGGATAAAAAACGCCCTTGAAATGATATTTTTCTATTGCCTTGAATAACGCGACCAATGAAGCGTTTGTGTAATTATTGGAAACGTTAATTATCGCGCCAAACGCCGAGGTGTATTTCTCTCCCCGTCGACGAGATTCAACGGGAAAGAGAGAGAGAGAGAGAGAACGCGCGTTTCTTTCACGCGTCCTCCGAGGGTTGCGAGGAAACTTGGCTCGTTCGGCTCTCCAATTTGTGTTGATAAACTCTCGCGTGACGCAGTCACTCCCGCTTACAGCCTCGACACCCTTTACGGATACACTTCTCTAATCGAATTATTCCCCTTTTCGTCTAATACGCTGGATTGGAACGAGTGTCGTAGTCTCTCGACCGCCGCGGCTCATCTCATTCGTCAACCGAGCCAATCCGGCGGAATCACCGCGAGCCGCTGCGAGTCGAAGTGACGTGAAGTGAAGCGAAGTGAAGTGAAGTGAGAAAAAGGATCGAACGGAGCGAGAAGAAATAATGCCGCGGTTTCGCCGTGTAAAAACGCGCTACGTGAAGCAGCCGTCGCCCGCCAGACAATTCCGATACGACTCCGTACGCGTGTATATTTTTTCCGCGAATGCTCGCAGAGAGAGAGAGAGAGGGGGGGGGGGAAGCGGAGAGGAATATATTCTCCGCTGCGTTGTCCCGACGTCAAACACTCCCGCGACGATACGCTCCTTCAAATAACCGTACCGCGCCATTATATCGAGTACAATGTCTCCGCAGTCAGGCACTCGTCCAATATTGCCTACGCCCGACATATTGTCTCAATGCGGAATTTCATATCGCGCGCTCGCGGCATGGGAGGAGAGAAGGAGACGGGAGAGAGTTCGGTCCGAAGACACGGAGAGACAAATCACCGATCGTCGTCGACGAGACTTTTTCCTCCTTCTTCTCCTCCTCCCCCCTCGCTCTCTTTGCTAGCTCTGCTCTGCGCGATTGGATACCTCGCGGCGCATTATTGCTCCGCGGATTGTCGGTCGGCGCGTCGCGTCGCGTCGCGAAAAAAAGTGGCATCAATGAGAAATATCCCGGCGGTGGAAGGCGACCGCGAGAGGGGCCGAGGGAGAGAGAGGGAGAGGAGATGGAAGAGATCGTGGTGCGCGGCTGACAACGAGAGCGAGTCTCCGCTTGCATTTTTCAACGTCGAAACTTCTTCCACGTCGGCCCTCCCGCGGGACGTTAAACGCGCGAGGATCGGAAAGAAAGTCGCGGCGAAAAGAAACTCCGTCTCCCTCGGCTACGTCTCGTCCCGTCCCGTCCCCGGATGGACATTTACAAAGATCTCAAATCAAAAGTCTAAAACACCTCGCGCGAGTTGTCCCCCGCGCGCGCTCCTATGAAAAATGGCGGGGAGGGGGGGAGCAAGAAAACGTCCTCCCGCGCTGCTGCACCTAACGATACCTAACCTAACCTAACCGGACGAGCGATCGAGGCAGCCGGCGGGCGGCGGTGGCGAAGTTTTGTTAATTCTTTATCGAGGGTGAGAGAGAGAGAGAGAGAGCCGTCGGGGAGGTTTTGCGCCCCCTATGAGACCCGTGTCACGGCGCCGTCGGACTTTGAGGTCGTTAACATCGACAGGCAATTACCAGGACGTCAAGAGCGGCGCGCGCGCGCGTTTGTGCTTGATAAAATATCCATACCTAAGAGAGAGAGAGAGAGAGAGAGAACAGGGGAAGGAGAGGGGGACGCCGGAAAACGCTCCGTCGGAGACTTGCGCGCGGATAAGCCCAAGCTCGATCCGCGGCAGGAAAAGCGCGATCGCCCAGCCGGATGTGTAAAAAACCGTCGCGGCAAACCGCGCTATTTTCCGCAGCGCACGGGAAGCCAATATCGAGTCCACCCACCCGAGTCCTCCTTCCTTCCCTCCCCCTCCCGCGCTCGGCCTCCAGCCGAGTACAATTTCCATACCTCAAGTATACGTTCCATTCAGAGCCGGAGCCGGCGCTTTTTCGAGCACGTCGCTCGCTCGTTGCACGCGAGAGCGCGCTCCTCGCGGACGAACATTAAAGGGGATGAAGCGGAGCGCGCGTGACACAGATTTAGATAAACGACGACGAGCTACAAGGCTCACACGCGCGCGCGCGCGCGCGCCCGCCCCGCGTGCGTGTGGGGCGGGCTTAAGCCGTGGAATTATAGAATTAGAATCGACGATCGCGGGCGCGGACGCGATATCCCTTTATCGTGCGACGGCCACTGCGCGGACCCCGGGCGCTCTCGAGGGGTTATCTCTCCCTCCCCGGCCGCCGCGCCACCCTGATCGCCCACCGTCGCGCCGGCAGCATCCCCCTTCGGGCCCGGCGACGGCGGCAGAAAGAGAAGCGGAATGAGCGCGGTGGACGGCCGTGTGCGCGACCGAACGCTCCATGTTCCGGCTGCCGAGGAATAAATCCGCTCGACGTACACGCGGCGGCGGCGGCGGTTAGCGCGTACACTCGCGGGATTTCCATAATTTGAATTGTAAAAGTATTGGGGCGCCAATTGCAGCCCCCCTCGAATTTATGCAGGCCGCTCGGTCCCGCCACGCCTCGGCCGACGCGAGCGAGCGTCCTTTCGAGGACAGGGGGGAAGAGAGAGAGAGAGAGAGAGAGAGAGAGAGAGAGAGAGAGAGAGAGAGAGAGACTGACCCTAAGGCGGACTCGACGCGTCGGGAAATATCGACGTTGCACGCCGCGCTCGTCGTTGTCATCGCTGCTCGCGAGCTCGCGAGTGCCAGCGAGCCGGCAGCGAGAGAACGCAACCCCCGAATTAAGCTCTTTTACGGCGAAACGGGATTATCGCGGGTCGCTCGTTGAAAGTTAATTATGCCGCGCGCGGCGGCCGAGACGAGTCGATGGCGCCGCCGCCGCCGCCGCCGCCGCCCACTTTTCGGAGTAATTGCACGGCGCGCCGTGGAAAAGTTTTCGCGATCCGCCGGCGATCGTTCTCGCGCCGGGCGGAAAAGTGTTTCGCATTAATTAGCCGTGCGACGACTCTCGAAATTACGAAGCGGCCACCGCGCGGCGGCGCGCTTGGAAATATAATTAGCGCTGTATTCTCGATCGGGAGAGCCTCCTCTCGGCTCGTCGCCGGGATGAGAATTTATGTGGGCGCCGCCCGGCTGCATCTTCGGCAACCCGCTACGAGGTTTGCGTATGAAAGACGAAAGAGAAAAAGACAGAGAGAGAGAGAGAGAGAGAAAGAGAGAGAGAGAGAGAAGAGCGAATCGGCCGCGAATGAAAAACGACGTCGGGGCCGCCGCGATGACGATGCGGGAGCAACAGCGAAGGCGCAAGGATGCGGGTCGAGGATCGAGCAGCGCAGCGCGCAGCGGGCGCGCCCGACTTTCGAATCGCCGGCTGTCCGAGGGACAGGTGGGCCCTCTCGGCCGCCAGGACGCGATGAACCGCGCGAGAATGAGACGCAGGAATGAGAAACAAGACCCCCGACGGCAGGCCGACGCGCAATGAGCTAATGACTCGGCGGAGGGCCGGCGCGCGCCTTTGTGCGGGACGAATCAATTCCGCGCTGATCGAGGAATTCGCGGAGGAAACTCGGCAGGAAAATTCGAGCCAACGAGGAAAATAGGCGAGTGTGTGCGTGTGCGCGCGTGCGAACTCGGCTCTTCTCTGGCGGAGTCTCTCGTTCTTCTCTCTCTCTCTCTCTCTCCCTCTCTCTCTCGCTCGCTCGCTCGCTCGCTCGCTCTCTGGCTCTCCCCGGTATCACTTTCGCGCGCATTGATCATGCACGCGAGTTACGCCGCGGCTCCGACGCGCATAATGAGCCGGTGTCCGGCGGGCAGAACGAGTTAATTAATCCTCCGGAGACGGCGCGCATTATGCGCGCCGCTCGATAATTACGCGCGCAAGTGCTCCCGCGATCGCGATCGCACCGCCGCGCCGTCGCGGAGCCGAGCCTCTCGCGAGCCGCGCCGGTCGTTATGCGAGAGTGACTTTTTGTAGACGGCCGCTCTCAGGCAGCCTCTTGTTCTCTCTCCTTGCGCAAGAACGCGCTCTGGGAGGAAAGCGAGAACTTGGGGGGGTGTCTCGTCTCCTTGAAAATCGCCTCCTCGCTTTTCGCGCAGATAACGTAACGTTTGCTCTCCGGGTTCCCTCTCGTTCGGGACGAGTGACGGTTCGGGCGACAGCAGGAGTGTCGCGATTCGAAATCGTGAGGATGTTGAAGGTTGTGAGATGAATCGCAAGGGATGAGAACGGAGACCGACTCGACGCGACGTGGACGGTCTCGGTCTAGAGCGAATCGGGATTCAATGCGCAGGATTCGCTCTGTACAGGTGAAAGGTCGCTCGTGAAGCCGAATGACTGGTCTGTCATTTTTCCAGCCCTCGCCTTCTGCTCACTCGACTTTTCGAGCGAGGACCGAAGCGACGGTAAAGATAAAGCGAGTACTTCACCCAAAAGTTCTGCGAGAAGCACGTGAAACTCGCTGTGCAATCTCGACTGACAATAAAGCGACTCGTCCTGTTTTTCGTATAAAATTTCGCTCGAAGAAGTCCGGAGAGTACTTCGCTATCCGAGGACCGCAGTCGCGCTGATATAAATTTTTACTTCGGAAACGCACCAAAAGAGGATGAGAATATCACGCTAGTAGAAAAAATTAAGGACTCTGGTTAGGGCCTGATTATTTTTCCCTAACATTAACCGGATCCTAGTAAGGATAGAAAGACAAGGGTCCTACAAGTTGTAGTAACAAGTGATCTAACGGGTCCTTATAAGGCAATATTAATAGGATCTTATAAGGAAATATTTTTATTATTGCTTGAGTAAAAATATTCGTTCTTTTTATTCTAAAAAATTTAGACTGCAATTTCTTCATTTCTTTATAAACTTGTTAGTATACAATAAGAATATTTTATTTCAACAATATAGCATACTTTACAATAAAATGTAGCATTCTTTACGCATAAAAATCCTGCTACTGTTTTTACATAAAGTTTGCTGCATTTCAAAATGAAGACAATACTAGAAAAATCCTTGGAAGAGACTAATGAATATGGTAACTAATGAAACTAATAAAATTTATTTTTAACTGCGGTACGATTAAAAAATCTTTAAAAGAACCAGGTAGAGCGTACCTACTAAAACTTTTATTACACGCTTCGGGTCTTATTAATTTTCTATAACAAAATTTAATTTTGTATATCTAAGGCATCCCTAAACAATTCTTCTAAAGCCCTTCTTAGCTTTCCCTACCAAAGTGTTATTTATTAAATCCAAGACACTCCTAATAAATCCTTCTAAGAAAGCTTCATCAGTTTTCTTTATCAAAAGCTTATTTCGTAAAATGTAAGGTATCCCTAAAAGATCCATCTCAGGGCCTGATATATAATAATGAGGCACCCCCTTTTAAGACATCCTACTTTCAGCCTTATCGAGTCCTTACGCTTCATGAGGATGGCTCTAACAATTTTTTGCTTGGGTATTTTCAATCCGCACGCTTCTCTCTACTCTCCGCTGCTCTCGAAACGGAACGTCCGCCAACGAGACGCATCGTCCGTCGTCATCGTCGTCGCGGGATTACGAGTGCTCTTGAATAAAAGAGATCAACCAAGAGCGCCCTTCGGTGAGAAGGATTCCGTCTAATCGGGCTCATTAACGAGCGCTATTGCCGGCGGCTGTGAGGAAGGTGCGGGAAATGGAGTTCCGCGGGCTGCGCGCGCGCTAACCGGGCGAAAAGAACGGCAGGAAATTCAATTCGGCTCGGGGCTCCGCGCGGAGAGAGAGAGAGAGAGAGAAATTCGCTTGTCGTAAGAAATGTTAATTTAGTATATATCCCGGGAAAAAATGTCTTGATATTCGCCACTGAAACACGACACCGGAACCCGCCAATTGCGGCCCAGATTGCGGTGCGTTCAGTGCAATAAGCGCCGCCGCCGCCGCCGCCGCCGCCGCCTCCGCCTCCGCGCCGCCGGAGCTTTTACGCGGCGGAACGACATCCCGACTGCGGCCTCGATAACGCAATAAACGTAATTACGATCGGCAAAGAGGAATATCGCCGTGTCGCCGCTCGTGTTACTCGTCCCCGCCGCAGCGTTGAAACCATGCCACGTAAAATCGTACGGCGGCCGGGGGAGGGGGGGCGCTTTAATATCGCTAATTACCCGGCGGATTGAAAGTACGCTCACGTGAGAACGAGTGAGAAAACGCGGAGTCAAGCTCGGAGTCTCCCGAGACGAAACACGGACGCGCGACCTCGCGATTGCATCAACACCCCGAAGAGAGAGAAAAGTCGGAGAGCTAAATAGGGGCAGGGAGAGAGAGGGAGATGCGCGGGGGTTGCTTCTTACGCATACAATTTATTCGCGCGTAATTTCCGACGTATTAGCGCCTGAGAAAAGTGGCGCGCGAGCGCGAGCTTTACGAGCGCCTTAACCCGCGCGTAATTAATAAGGGTGGAAAACACGTCGATGGGAACTCTCTCTCTCTCTCTGTGTCGGAGCGCCTGGCCCTTCCCGCGATATTAACATCCGAGCGAAATACGAGCGGTGGCCAAAGGTTAACGCGCAGCGCAGAGCAACGGCGCGTCGACGCGCCGAGAGGCAATTACCCTCGTCTAATTCCAGCGTCAAGAGAAAGAGAATGTATTCGGTAACGAACCTGTCGCGCTCGTTCCCGGACACCGCGTCCCCTCCCCCCGCCCCGCCCCGCCGGGCCGCGAGACGTCGTCGCCGTCGCGTTCTCCGCTATTTTTTCCCTCGCCTCTTCTCGTCGCGAGGCTCGCTCTCGATCACCGGCGCGACGTCGCGGAGGAGCCGAACGAGCGAGAGAGAGAGAGAGAGAGAGAGAGAGAGAGAGAGACGCGGCACGGAGTGTAATTATCCTCGAAACGGAAGCGCGCACCCTAATCCTCGGGGCCCTCCGTTGGCCGACTGGTGGTCCCAGCGAGCGCACATTAACGGCATGTGTGCCGAGTGCGTGCGACGTGATTGATTCGCTCGGCGTGTGGCTAACTCGAATCAGCCGCGGTACCCACGAGTGCCTCGCTCGTTCCCTCCCTCCTTCTCCCTCCCCTTCACTCTCTCGATCTCTCTCTCTCTCTCTCTCGATCTCTTTCCCGCTGGCTCTCGCGCGACGCCATATGTACGCGATCCGGATACTTGTCGGCTTATATCAACGCGCAGAAAGCGAGAAAGAGGGAACGCGAGGGAGGGTGAAAGCCCTTTTCGATCCTCCTCGAGAGAAGAATCGGACCACCGTCGCGTCGCCGGCCGTGGGCCCTTCGCATTGCGCTCCGCCACAAAGAGGTGTTTTGTAGCGCGAGCGACTCTCGAAGAGAACCCTTCGGCGCGCTCCGCGACTGCCGCGTTAAAAGCGTCGCGATTAATGGATTCCTCTGGCGACGGCACGCCCGCGGTAAAACTTGCGTCCGTGTACGCGTCGGGCTTCGTCGGTCTTCCCGTCGGCAGAAAAGCGTCCCTGAGGAAGGCTGGTCACGTGTCGGGAAAACGTGGCGTGTTCTTGTTCCTTGGGCTTCATTGGGCAGAGTAGCAACTGTGGGAGCAGCCGAGGGTGAAAATCAAACGTTGAGATCATACTGGTCGATCAGCGCGAGCTGTGTTTCGTCGACGGATCGGGACGTAAAATCGAGGAAAGTATCAAATGAAAAAAATAAATAACAAAAAATGAAACAACGATAACGAAATCGTTTAACATCGTCGTCCCATCCGAGAAGTCTATCGACAGATCGAAACGTGGAAATCAGGGAAACGAACCATGGAAAAGTCAACGGTAACGAAATCGTTTAACGCCAGCTCGAGAAATCTGCCCGGCGGCGACAGATCGAAACGTAAAATCAAACGAGGAGAGTGTCCGGTGAAAAAGCGACGCGACGGAATTTCTCGACGTCTCCTCTCGCGAGAAATTTATTTGCCGTCGAAACGTAAAATCAAACGAAGGAAACATCCGACGAAAGAAAGGAAAAACCGACACTACGAGATTCGTCCACGTGCCTCTCGCGAGGCAACAAAGACAGACCAAAGGCGTGCCGCCGTTTCGAGTCGCGAGGACGAGCGCATATCTGAGCAAAAAATTGTTAGGGCCATCCTCGTAAAGCATAAGGCCCCGATAAGGCTGAAAGTAGGATGCCCTAAAAAGGGATGCCTTATTATATTTATCACATCAGATGGATCTTTTAAGAAACTAGATTTTACCTTAGATTTTACGAAATAAGGTTTTGATAAGGAGAACTGATGACGGGCTTAGAAAGATTTATTAGGGGTGTCTCAGATTTAATAAATAAAGCTTTGATAGGGAAAGCTGAGAAGGGCCTTAGAAGAAAGAAAGAATTTTTTAAGGATGACTTAGATTCTACGAAATAACACTTTAACAAAACTTGGAAAACTAATGCGGGCCTTAGAAGGAACATCATAGGGATGCTTTAGATATACAAAATTAAATTTTGTTATAGAAAATTAATAAGACCCGAAGCGTGTAATAAAAGTTTAGTAGGTGTTTTAGTAGGTACGCTCTATCTGGTTCTTTTAATTAAAAATAAATTTTATTAGTTTTATTAGTTGCCATATTCATTAGTCTTTTCCAAGGATTTTTCTAGTATTGCCTTCGTTTTGAAACGCAGCAAACTTTAATAAAAACAGCAGCAGGATTTTTATGCGTAAAGAATGCTACATTTTATTGTAAAGTATGCTATATTTTTGAAATAAAAAATTCTTATTGTATACTAACAAGGTTATAAAGAAATGAAGAAAATACGGTCTAAATTTCTTCGAATGAAAAGAAGGAATATTTTCACTCAAGCGATAATAAAAATATTTTCTTACAAGACCCTCATAATATTCCTCTTATAAGGACTCATTATAAACCATTTGTTACGCATCTTGTAGGGCCGTTGTCTTTCTATCCCTACTAGAGCCCGATTGATGTCAGGGGAAAATAATCAGGGCCCTTGGCAGTGCCCTATTAATTTTTCTACTCGGATATTTTCATACTCGCGAGCGATCGGTCGGCAGAGAGCGTGTGTACTCGCGTTGGGCTAATAAGCGTTATTACTCAGACGCGCCGCCAGGCTGCTTTATGAGTTGCATATGATCCCGCAGCACGTGTGCGATTCCTCCGCCGCGTCTTCCAGCCGGCGAGGAACGTCCTCCCCGGTGTGTGTCAGAAATATGAAGCTCCGAGAAAAATACGGCATGTGGCCTCGGCGTGTAAGGTCTCTTTGTACAAGCAAACATCTCATACACCCAGCCGGAATAGCGAGCAGCCCAGGGAGAGAGAGAGAGAGAGAGGCGACTCCTGCGGGGAGTCCGGGCTGCGCTCACGGCGCAGCGGCCGTTGGAGCGTCGCGAACTTCTCGCGCAACTCTCGCGATGCTCCGCAAGCCGGCGAACGCGCCGTATTTAATCGCCGCGACACCGCTTTTCCTTGTTTTTCCCTCGCGCTTCCCTGTTAAGCTTCAGTTCAGCAACTCGTCGCTCGAATCATCTCCGTCGGGTGTAATCCATCGTGGATGTAATAATTAAGTATTGTGTCAGGCAGTTAATTCTTCCCGGTGAGGTTTGCATAGCTCAGCGAAATTTGAAATTGAAATATTCTCTCGCTCTTTTGCGACTTTAAGGTTGCCGACATTTAACTTTTCGAAATGATGATTTTTTTGGCGCTCAATACTCGCACATAATCTCGAATAATGTTCACTCGAGTAGTGTTCACGATGGCTATCGACAAAGAATATATTCGATGCGCGATGCATTTCGCATTTCGTTTAAACAAAAATGCTTCTGAAGCGGCCAAAATGATTAATTTGCTGCTTACAGTGAAAATGCTGTGGTTGATGATCGCCTATGCCGAAATTGGGATTTGAACGTTTTTAAAGATTTTGATCTTCACGACTAACCACGCCTCGATCAGCCAAAAAGATCGGAAGATGAGGAGTTGCAAAATCTATTGAATGGAAATACAGCACAGACGCAACGAGAGCTTGCGGAAAAGTTGGGAGTAAGCCAGAGAAAGCTATTTGCGATCGTTTACATCGTATGGAAAAATACAGAAAGAAGAAAAGTGGGTTCCGCACGAGCTAACCGTTGACAACAAAAATCGCCGATTGCCTTACCAGACTCGCCAGACAACAAAAAATTTTTGTGCATAAAATCGTAAGTGGTGACGATGGATGGATTACATATGAAAATCCTAAACGCAAAAAATCATAGGTAGATCTTGGTCAACATCGACCACATCGACAGCAAGTCGCCCAAACGTTTCGGAAAAAAGTTCTTCTCCGTCTGTGGTGAACCAGAAGGGTGTGCTGTACTATGAGCTCTTGGAACCGAGTAAAACCGTTAAAGCAAAGGTTTTGCCAAAAACAATTGATACGGTTTAAGCGATGCAATTGAGGAAAAAAGACCATTTACTAGACAAGACAGCCGTAAAGTCATCCTGCTACACAATCTGGTCTAAACCACATACAACAGCAGAGGCCACAAAGGAAACCATCTTACACTTGGGTTGGGAAGTTGCCCCACACGCGGCGTATTCTCCAAGCTTGGCTCCATCAGATTTCCACTTGTTTCGATCGATGCAACGCGCACCGTGCGATACACATTTATCGACAGTCGACGACGTACGAAATTTCATCGATGACTTTACAGCCGCAAAGCTACCGAGTTTCCATCGCCGTGGGATTCGACAACTGGCTCGATAAATGGCGTCATCGATGACAACGGAGAATATTTCAGTGATTAATCTTGTTCTATTGATTTTTATACAAAGGTTGAAGACTGTCGGAAATCCGAAAGAATTCATTACTGGACCTTACACATCGTACGAAATGTCAAGCTGTAGAAATGACATATTAGCCGAATAATCCAACAGTCACAGTCCGGCGGACAATTAGAAGCAAAAAGAAAGAAAGAGAGAGAGAGAGAGAGAGAGAGAGAGAGAAAAGAGTAGCGAGTTGCTGCCAGGTAAATGTTGAGGTCTCATTAAAACTTAGCGCGAAACACGGAAGAAAAAAGTCATGAGAGAGAGAGAGAGAGAGAGAGAGAGCGACAAAGTTATCGATTAAACATCACGTTCGAAATTGCCGAGCGCCGCGCAAGTCGCCAAGTTGCAGGAAAAGGTCGGAGCGCACGTCAGAGAGGCCCGTCGCGCAACTTAATCGTCGCGCAGTTAATTAAATTAATCATTCACGAATCAAGCAGCCCGTTCTCTCCCTCTTTCTCCCTTCACTCTCATTCGCCGAAGGCTTCCCGCGAGGGTTCATTGTCCCCGCGGAAATTCCGCTCGCGCGCGCGGCCGGGCGACTCGCGTGTCGCCTCCTCGGCTTCACCTCGTCAGCCTCCTCGCCTCCTCGGCCGACGAAAGCTCTGCGCCGCTTTCGCGTTTCCAAAGAGTCTCGCCGGCCGTGTCGGCCGGGCGTTATTAACGCGAGCGCGTTTACGACGGCCGAATCCATAAAACCCGCGCGGCCGGCTCCGCGCACGTGCGATTCGCGCGCGCGCGCGCGCGCGCGAGACGCTGTTTCAAGCGTGTCCCCCGCGCTTTTGCAAAACGCTCTCGCCGAGAGACGTTTGTGCGAGCCGAGTCGGGTTCTCTTTGTGCGGACGCGCGCGATCACGCTCTCCTCCCTCGTCTTCGGCGACCCTCCCGGAAGCCCGCGCCAGCGAGCGTAATTGAACGTTTAATTAATTAACGTCACCTGCTGTCCGACGGCAAGTCGCAACCGCGTTGACCTGCGCAGGTCGGGGAAGCAGAAGGTGGGTAATTAATACCCCCCGCTGAATTCGCGAGACGCTTGGCCGGTATCGGCCCGAGTAATCGAGGCACGAGGCTCTTTCGCGCCGCCGCCGCCGGCGCCGGCGAGTCCCCGAATTCGCGGAGGCTAAGAGCGGGAATAATTGATCGGTTTTTTGCGCGCGCGTAATGAATTATCGCCGTCAATTAATATGTCGCAGACCGCACCGCTGCGGCGACGGCCAGCGGGGGGGATGTTTCTCGGAAACGCGCGGGATTCGGCGGCCCGGACGAAGAGCTCCGCGCTATTTCGCCAAACGGTCGTGGTAAGGAGTGAAATGTTAATAGCAACCCCAATATGGGATGTCGGACGATATGGAAATGGGGCTGATTAGTGGAGGTTAATTGCCAAGTGAGCGAGCGTGACGGCGGTGGCACGCGTGCTTTGGGACGCGGACTTCCGTTCGGATAAGAATTCAAAGCGCGCAATATATCGAAAGAAAATAATTTCACAACAAGCAGAATCGTTTAAATTTTAACAGATTTTATTCTCATATACGGCCTCGAGAGGATTTTCCTCTAAGATTAAGAGAAAAATATTATAAATATATTATTGTTAAAGTTAGAGGGATTATATGTTATATGTATTAATGCAGATCTTATTGATTTTAATATAAATTTCCTTTTATATATAGATTATTTGATCCTTTTTTAAGAGGATTATTATTTATTCTTACTGGTTATTCTTACTGGTCAATTTGAAAAAATTATTATAACGTATGGCGAAGAGTAACTGGCTCCAGTTCTACAGTAAGTAGGCACGAATAAAATAAGATCATCATAACAAATAAATTTCCAATCAATTTTGTTATAGACTTTATAGCTACAAAAATGTTCATCATAACCAATTGTATGAAACGTAATTAAAAGAGAGAATTTTATTATTCTTGCAATAGATTATAAAACTGTATTTCACCAAATATGAGTAAATTATCTCCGTTATATGTTGCAGCAACACACATATCTTTTCCAAAAAACATTCCATATATTCTGATCCATAAACATATGATTGTTTTTTCGTCCGTGTCTGGAGGTAGAGCATGACTGAACAAAAGAAAATTAATTGATACAAGAGAAAATCCTCTTGAAATCAGAAGAAAACAGAATAATATCTAATAGATTTTAGACGAATAGTTCACTTGGATCTTTGTCGAAAGCTTCATCGAAAGAGGAATCCTTTTCCTATGAAAGGTTTCGCTTAGAATATGAAACTATGGGAAGAATCACTTTACAAATAGAATACTTTTTTGGAGCGTAAGTCTCGCAGATACGAATGATTATTATTATTAATGTAACGTGAACGCGACGAAGAGTGTCACATGCCGCAAACGTTTCGGCTTGATTTCGACTCGTCCTCTAAATCGGGCCGTCCGTGATTTGGTGATATTTTAGCAGTTCGACTCGCGCGCGTTGTAATTACTCATCTTTTCATAATTTACTCACTGGTGGAGCTTGCGCTCGGCTGTTACAAGTCCTCGAAACCGAATCGCGTCTTACCCGGAACTTCCCTCGGTCTCGTTAATTCTCGTTAATTGTCGCATCAGCTGTCCGCTAAACGATCCTTCCTGTTTTCGCTCAGTTTGCCGACCTCTGCGCGAGCAGCGCGGACGAGTTATTCCGTTAGTCCGACAGTTTCGTTTGCAGCTCGACGCGCTTTCGCGCCCGTGCAGGACCTCTCATTTACTTTTTGCTTCCGGGATATTTCTGAATCCGCGGGGGCGAGGGGAGGGGGGAGCGCGAAATTTATGATCGGGGAGTCAAGTAGCGAAATGGGAGTAAATCCGCCGCGCGTGCGCGACGCTGGCATACCGCGTTTAATTAAAGCGCGCGCGCGCGGCGACGACTCGAGGATAAAACGCCGCCGCGGCTTTCCGTTCTCGCGACGATTCCGCCCGGCTAAGATAAAGCGGAAACGTCGCTGCCCGCCGTGTGTAATGATCGGAAGAAGAAGGTCTCTCTCGTTAAGTCTCGCTACGCTTCCGCTTCCGCTCCTTGCGGTCGCGCTCCTGCCTTTTGTCTTCCCCCAGCTAATTGCCTTCCGCCGGCGCAATTTAATTTGCCCCGCGCCCTCTCAAGTGACTCTGACGACTCCTCCTCCGCTGGAATCAGCCGCACGAAACGCATTCCGGAGGTTGTTGCCGCGGAGCAGAGACATCGGCCGGACGAACGTGCGCGTTTCGGCCCTTCGCAGGGGGAGGGAGAGGAGGCATTTAAATTTCACCGTTGCAACGCTGAGCTGCGCGCGCGCGCGCGCGCATTCGCAGGATTCTTCCTTCCCGCCGTCCCTCCTCGCCCGCGAAAATTCATCGACTCCGCATATCGCGACGCGTGATATTCTTGGATGAAGGAAGCGAAAACGCGTAAACTGTAACGAGCTCGACTTTGCGGTAATTCCCCGCCGCGCTTAATGCCGCGAGCAAACGGCTGTTGTTATCGCGCGGCTGACTTGTTGCCGTTGTTAGTTGAAATAACGAAACATTGGACGTTGCACGCGCGCGCGCGCGCGCAAAATTTAGTTCGCCCGAAACGGCATTCCCGGCGCAATTAGAGCCGCGCGCGAGGGATGTGAAAAGTCTCGAAGAACGGTACGAAGGCGTACAGCTCTTGCCATCTGGTTGCCGCGCGGCTCGGCGAAGGTTGCCTCGGCTGCCTATATTACCCGCAGCTGACAGAGAGAGGAGGCACACGGTATCGTTAACAATAAAGTAGAAAATAACCGATACATTGCTCACGTGTGTTAACAAGCGCGCGTTTAGCTGCGCTCTCCGCGCAGGTTTTCACACTGCGAGCTTCTTTTGACTCGCGGACTTATCGGCGACGTTAGCGAGATAAGCTTATGTAAATTATCGTTCGACCATTTTATTCCGCGAGGCTGCCATAAATAGTTGAAATTTTTCTCTCCTTTTTTTTCTCTCTTATTTTTTTCTTTTTTTTGTCATTCTTCCTTTTTCTTTTCTTTTTTTTCCTTTTCTATTTTTTTTTTTTTTTTCTTTTTATTTTCTTTCCCTATTTATTGTATGAGAATCTTCTTACTCGTTATATTATTGCCTCAACTACTGTACACCAAAGGGAGATCAGACCGGTATATTATTAATAAATAAATAACTAAATAAATCGCCGAAAGTGCACCGGCCGGTTTTCTACCGACGTCGTCCGCTTTCAAAAAATTATTTCATTTCCTGCGCTAACAATCTTTGATTTCACTTTAGAACAGCTGCTCTTTATATCATCTTCGACTTGAGGAAAAATTTTTATATTCAGGGACGAGGAAGGGTTAGGGATCAAGCAAGAGACCTCTCCGCTTTTCTTGATCTTAATTTTTTATGACGCAATCAACAATGTCCGCATATTATCGCGGCACTCGAGAGAGTCCTTTCCCGAAAATAGCTGCTTGATATCGTATAATCGTTATCATTTTAACAGGCTTTGAAGAATCTTCCTCAATAGGAATAGGCGCGATTCACCGAATAATTTATTCGAGTCGCTAGGAAGCTCCCCCTCTCGCGCTCCTTGAGGATCTTCGTTTTTCTTTGTACTGCCGAAGAATAAGAGCCGATTCTCGAAAATGAAAAAAAAGAGACCCTCCGATCGTCGGTAAGCCGTGCCACTCGAAAGTAAAGCGTCCTTTGATCCGACGTTAAATCGTACTATTCAAAGACAAAGGCAAGTTGCTTCTTCCTCGCTTCGCTTCGCAGCTTGAAAAATGAAGTCCCGAAAGCCAAGTGTCCCCATTGCTCGAGGACGAAAACTTCGCCTTGCAGGACGATTTCGGATTTCTCCTGACCCACTCGAGTGATTAATCCCTCCGTCGTTTTTTTACGTGTTTTTCCTCCTGACGAAATGAAACGCCGCTAAACCGACCGCCTGGCGCAACCTGGCGGACTATCGACAGCAGGCAGCAGGAGCGCGCGTGGTTTGAGTCCTGGCTGAGCGATCCTCCGGTCTCGACGAAGCAAAGTGCCTCGCTTTCGTCAGCTCTGAAGTCGGCTCCGAAATCATCGGTACGGATATGGACAACGATTCACGATAAATCGTCCCCGCTCTTTGCTCCCCATCTTTGCTCCCCGCCCCCATCGTAATCCATCCGTAAGGTGAGAATCGCGATAAGCGTGGGAAGTCTCGATGCCGTTCGCCGAAGGAAAATACTTTAATTAACAGAGAGATCCTCTCTTGTCAACTCCCTTGGCACGAAACGAACGGCTGCTTTTTTTCTCCTCCTCCTCCTCCGCCCCCCTCCTCTAACCCTTCTTTCTTTCCTTCTTTTTTCTCCTCCTTGACCGAAGTCAGCGCACCGTGGAGAGGAAGGGTACTTAGGAAATCAGCGTTACGGAGTAAAAGCAACGGAGCATGAACGGGGAGTCCTACGACACAGGATGTACTCTCCTACCTTCCGTGTCTTTTTCTCTCTCTCTCTCTCTCTCTCTCTCTCTCTCTCTCTCTCTCTCTCTCTCTCTCTCTCTCTCTCCGTGGGCTCCAAGACCACCTACCGGAATATTGTCTATTCGTGGAAAGAGATACCGACGATGTCGCTCGCGAAACAATGGCACTGGGCTACGTGCGAACTGCGAGATGAGCGCGAATGAGAGGACACGCGACTCCGCGGGAAAGAGCTAATCACTCTCTGGGACCGCGTCACTTCAGAACAGAGAGAGGTGGGGAGAAGGGAGAGGGAAAGGGTCATGCGGGAAAGTCAGAAAAAATAAAGATAATTGCTCATTATTATCACGGTAATGTAGCACGACGACGATAATAAGAGTTTCCGAAACATCTCCCGCGCTCGTAATAACGAGATCGAGATCCTCGCCGCGAGATAAGGGCGAATCTCTTTTCGCTCAGCGAGGACCGAAGCTGCGGGGACGAGTAACGAGGGATGAATCGCGCAATTAACGGATTACAATAAATCCCGTGGGAGACGGCGCGATTCGTATCTCCTCGTCGTCGCGCCGATAATCCCGCCTCTTTTCGCAATCGCGTGCGCTGATGAGCCGCTTTCGCGGACGAAGAAGGCGGCGCGCGCACGCGCGTTTCGGAAAATAATGATAAGAGGAAAATCAGCGCGCGGCGCGCTGCTGCTCGGCCGCGCAATTCTTTTGTTCGCGACTCTCTCGCGCCCCGCGGCCCCGCGCTCCGTATCTTCCTTCTCTCGGACGACACGGTTTCCTGAGTCATGTTGCCGGAAACGCTAAATTATTTCCCCTTAAATCACGCAGGCGCGAGAGAAGCCGCTAATGCCGAGGAGGATCAGGGACGGCTTAGTTAAAAATGTAAGATAAACGTCCCAATGGCCCCGGTTTCCACGTCCCGGTATCCCATCTTTGGAAACAAATATTTACCAATTATTTTAACAACAATGAATGAAAGTAATAATTATTGTAAAGAAAAAACTGCAATTTTTTGACGATTATTTGGAAAGAAATATACTCAATTTGATACTTTTGTATTAAAATAAAAATCGATTACACACGTATGCCCCTATGATTTGGCAAAATAATGATCAATCGTTAACAGATTCATCCGAGAAATAGCATTTATATTTATATTATTTCCCGTTAGCACATACTAATTTTCTAATTCCCCGTCAGACACTGGGGACAAATTATATCCGAACATTGGCCACAATCTATTTCAACTGTCCGGTCACTGGTACATTAATGTCACTTGTGTAAATATTTCGTCAATAATAGATATACACATTGCTTTAAATAATTTTTCTCTACTTAAGAGGATCTGAAGTTTTCGAATAAATGCAAATATTTATATCAAAATTATTTTCAATATTATACATTGTATTTTTCGTGACGACCTACGCTACTAAACGTGTGGTTACTGGGTTACATTTATCTTACAAACCACTCTCGCGGCCGCGCCAGCTGAGATATCTACGAACCGAACGTTATCAGTTACATTATCAGGCTCTTCGCTCGCTCGGACGCGCCTATTTTGACAGACCTGTCGGGCACTCGCCGCGAGATCGCGCGCGATACCGCCGACTTTACAGCGTTGAGAAACGCGCGCGCGCGCGCGCGCGCCGAATGCAGTTTCCCGCAGAGCGAGGCGGAGCGAATCCATCTCGCGGACACATCGATACATCGGAGCTACAAACAAGCTACACTCGATTATCCGCGATTATCCTTCCTCGCGCGCGGATAATCGAGACGTTAAAAAAGGGAGGCGTACGTTCCCAAACAGATCAATTATCCGGCGGTGCGACTTTTACAGCCTCCTCCGTCGCGTCGTCGGTCGCGAGTGCGTACGCGCTCGCGTTGGACGAGGAAAAAACGAGAAAAAGAAGAGAGGAAGAAAGGAAAAGAAGAAAAAAAAGTCGCAAACGAAGGTACACGCGGCGGCGCGCGCGATCCCGGAGCGGAGAAGCCGCCTCAGAAGAGGAGCTGCGGCGCGATTCGCCACGGCCCCCAAATCCGCCCCTGGGGAGAAACGTGCCGTGACAGAGTGCCGTGCTCGAGGCACGAGCTATCGCGCGTCGCTTCGATTCCTCCGGGTAGCTACGCGTGAAGCGACGAAGAAGAAGCGGAGACGACGAGCGTAAAGGCGAGCAGACGGGACGGAAAGAGGCAGAGGCGAAGAGCGAGAGAGAAAGAGCGAGAGCGAGAGAGAGAGAGAGAGAGGGGGAGAGAGAAAGCGGTCGCAGGGACGCGCAGAGACGCGGAAAGGAACAATGACTCGGTGGCGGTGCGTTTACAGGCTACGTACAGCCGGTATGTCGGTGGGGCGAGCTCGTAATTAGTCATAGTGCGATGCGCTAACAGCGGCACTCTGCAAGAGTGAGCCTCGCTCGTTCTCTCGCGCTGCCGCGCGAGCGCGATGCGGTGCGATGCGATGCGATGCGATGCGATGCGATGTGCCGGCGGCTCTCGTCGGGGCGAACTTGAAAAGCACTCGGCTTGATCCTCTCTACCGGGTGATGCGCGGAATTTACGAGCGAAGGAGGCAGGTCGGGGAGCAAGACAGAGAAGGAGAGAGCGAGAAACGCGGCTTCGGTGCGCTGCATTTTTAAAGGGACGCGCGGGTCCCTTTAATGCAGCCTCGATTCGCTCCGAGCTGAATCCACTGACGTAGCTTCCTGCGAGGAATGCTTTTTACCTTTTTGTTGTTATAATTGTCAATATATATCGTGGACCGACGGAGGGGGCAGCTGACGGGATCGATGAAATCGACGGTGCACGCTCGGACGTTGAACGCTCGTTCGAAGGCAGGAAGGATGTCCGTGGTTTCCTTGCGTGAGTGAATCTTGGAGACGAATCCGGCTCGTCCGATGGGAAGATTCTCTCGTTAGGAGAGCGATTCTCTCCCATTGGACTGGACGGATATGTCGAAAGTGACGCAGGAAATTACGGACGACGACTTACGGAATTTTTTGCTCCCGAGCAAAAAATTATTAGGACCATCCTCATGAAGCATAAAGCCTCGGTAAGGCTGATGAAAGTAGGATACCTAACCTAAAAAAGAATGTCTCGTTATTACCATATCAGGCCCCGAGATGGATCTTTTAGGAATATCTTAAATTTTACGAAATAAAGCTTTGATAAGGGAAGGGAAGCTCTGATAACGGCTTTAGAAGGATTGATTAGGGGTACCTTAGATTTAATAAATAAAGCTCTGATAGGGAAAGCTGAGAAGGGCCTTGGAAGGATTTTTTAGGCATGCCTTAGATTTTACGAAATAACGCTTTAACATGGAAAACTGGATAAGTAAGCTGATAAGTAAGCCTTAGAAGGATCGTTTAAAAAAAAAAGATGCTTTAGATATGCAAAATTAAGTTTTGTTATAGAAAATTAATAAGATCTGAAACGTGTAACAGGATTTTTATAGTTTAGTATTAGTTTTAGTAGATACGCACTATCTGGTTCTTTTAAAGATTTTTAAATTATTATTATTACACCGCAATTTTTAATTTAATTATACCGCGATTAAAAACAAATTTTATTAGTTTTATTAGTTGCCATATGCAGTAGTCTTTTCCACGGATTTTTCTAGTATTGCCTTCGTTTTGAAATGCAGCAAACTTTAATAGAAACAGTAGTAGGGTTTTTATGTGTAAAGTATGCTATATTTTTAAAATAAATTCTTGTTGTATGCTAACAAGGTTATAAAAAAATAAAGAAATTACAGTCTAAATTTCTTGAAATGAAAAGAACGAATATTTTTACTCAAGCAATAATAAAGATATTTCCTTATAAGGCCCTAATAATATTGCCTTATAAGGTACTGTTGATATTACCTTATAAGGTTTTCATAATATTGCCTTACAAGGATTAAACCATTTGTTATACATCTTGTAGGAGCCGATTAATGTTAGAGAAAAATAATCAGGCCCTTATCAGAGAGCCCTATTAATTTTTCTACTCGGGTTGTCGGCTACCGATCATTCGAAGACAAGCTTCTTAAATGTAAGATTCGACTACACAAGCTCTGTCCTTAGTCCTTAATTACCGCATAGTCGGTTGCGGATCTTCTTGTTTTATGTTTGATCTACGATCTACGCGTTTGTACTGATGGCGTTTTTTCCGCCTCTCGAGACATTCTCCGTCCGCAGTTTCGGGCATCCCTTTGATCGCAGTCGCAGGGAGACTTCCGGGCCGTACGCGAGTTCTCATCCTCCGAGAGCTGACGCATTTATTTTCAAGCAGCGCTCTCTCGCTCAATGAACGCGCATAACGGAGCCGAGACACTTGCATACAAAGTTCCACCGCGAGCTGATCTACGTGGACGGGAGTAACGGATCATCGTACATCTCGTAATTAAGCTGGCAGGAGCGAGGTTCACGAATCATCGCCCTCGACTTGCGTCTTAATTAGTTCGACCTCGGCCTACGTGATGTGCGCGCGCGCGAGAGAGAAAGAGAGAGAGAGAGAGAGAGAGAGAGAGAGAGAGAGAGAGAGAGAGACTCGAAGGCTTTTCCCGATCTGTCAGTACGAAATTATACGCGACCATCTGTCGCGGATTGCGGCGCGATAATTTATCGGTCGCTGACGCTGCAAATGGCGACAGCCAACTTGAGAGAGAGAGAGAGAGAGAGAGAGAGAGAGAGAGAGAGAGAGAGAGAGAGAGAGAGAGAGAGAGAGAGAGAGAGAGAGAGAGAGAGAGAGAGAGAAGTCAATTTTATCATTCGAGACGTCGCGCACGTCTGCAGCATTTATCAGCGCCTCGGCCGGCAAGACATGAGAGCGACGAAAGTCACACCGCGGCACCGGAATGCAACAACGCCTCGGGCCAGCGCAAAAATCAAGAACCACCCACTCCTCCTCCGCTACTTCGAGGACACCGCGTAGACATGCACCTGTAGCGAGAACGCGCCACCGCCTCGGCGTCGCGCAACAGGTAAGAAGGGTTGCAACGCGGTGCCGCGGTCGCGGCGAAGTTTCGGAGCGGAGCGAAGACGCGCTACGGCTCTCCGAGTGAAGAGAGGAGAGAGAGAGAGAGAGAGAGCGAGGGAGAGGGAGAGGGAGAGAAACACACACACAGAGAGAGAGAGAGAGAGAGAGAGGAGAAACGAGCGGCTCTCTCGGAGAGGAGGAGAGACGGAAAGCGGCAGAGCGAAGCCACAGGCGGCCAGCCGTGTCTCCGGCAAACTCGGTCGTCGGCAGGCAAGCCAGCCAGCCAGCCAGCCAGCAAGCGAGCAAACCGGCAAGCGGGCAAGCTCCTTGCCAGTCCGCGGCGTTTCCACTTCTGTGCGCGTTTCACGCGACTCGAGCCACCACTTACCTGTCGTGCACGCATCGCACGCGACGTGTGTTCTACCGGCGAGGCAAGCGAGCGAGCGAGCCAGCAAGCAAGCAAGCAAGCAAGCAAGCAAGCAATCCGCCGCGGTGCGCTGACCTTTTTGCCGACGAAGAGAGCCGCGACGCGTGGAAAAATCGCGTGCTCGCTTCGTTGCTCTCGCGACGCGACGCGAACGGCCGCGGCGCGGCGCAAAACGCGGGCGAGCGAAACACGCGCGCGCGGAAAATAATCGCGACGTCGTCGTCGTCATCGTTGACGTTACATGTCGAGGATTATCGGCGCGACCAGGTGCTACTTTTTCAACGATGCTATATATGTGCGCGAGCGTTTTTCAGCGAGCGGCAGCTCGGTAATCGCCGGCGCGTCGCTCGCTCGCTCGCAGGCGCACGCATCGCCGGGAAAACCGCTACGCGCGCCTCTCTCTCTCCTCTCTCTCTCTCCTCTCTCTCTCTCTCTCTCGCGGTGATTCGGTTCCGCGCGCTGAATTAGAAAATACTCGGGTTCCTCCGCGGGTTCCTATTAGCGTGTGCACGCCGCTTTTTCCACGACTTAGATTCCCGGTTGCCGACTAATAGGCCGGCGCGATATTAAACGAAGATGCGCGCAGCTCGAGCGCGTCGAGCGCGGCAGCGATTCTGCCGTTCCTTTGTACAAATCCTCGCGATATTGCGAGATATCGCGAGTGGAAGAAACTGGGGAGAAAAGTGCGCCGTGCGAAAGCGCGGTCGTTGTACACGCGGCTGGATAAATTACGCGCGAAACGACGGAGGGGGGGGCTATGATGGGACATTTAGTGGCACTCAAACGGGGGATCGATCTGATTCCTCGGAAAATTGTGGGCTCCTGCTGGGAGTTTTGCGCAGACTCAGGCTAGAAGAGCAAGCTCTAAGTGGGATACTTGAGCAGATGCCGTGTTTCTTCTGCTCCCGTGTGGACGTTTTCCCGCGGACTTTCCTCTTCCAGTTGTCGCTTCCGATTAAGATACGACGAAATATGACGCCTTTGAAGCACTTTTCAAGCGTCCAGTTTTCAAGTCTGGACGTGTGAGAAATATGAGTACACTGATAGAAAAATATAATTGAATTAACTATAATCTCACTATATTTTATAGTTCATTTTGGCATCAACCATATTTTTATAGTTGGTGAAACCTGCAAAATATAGTGGAATAAACACAAATATATAGCCAATGATTGTCTGAAATAATTGTTTAGTTACTTTAGTTACCACATATATGGTAATTTCTCATTCATAAATATAGTGAGATTTAATATTCATATCGGTTATATCGGTCATCATTTAGCAAATATTCTTTGTATCCATACGATAATCTTAGTTTAACTTACTATAATTCTTAGTAAAAATATTCTATGGTTGATTATACTATACCTATATCGTAATTACTACCGATATTATGATAATACTTACTATAAATATTATATTTTGGACTATAATTTAGTTACTATATCATTATCGTTCCAAATGTCATATACTTTTAACTCTCAGTGTACGTTCGACGATGAGCGCGTTTGAAGCACTTCTCACGATTTTCATCTCCATCTTGTAGAATTCAACAGTTGGTAAACTGGATTCCCCGTTTGATTTCAAGGTACAGGGTTCACTCGTCGTAGGAAAGCGCGAGCCGCCGCGTTATTCCTTGGTTTGGATTCCAAGCAGAAAAGTCACGAGGAAAACGTCGAGATATTTCTGTGCGGCCTGTTATCGGGACTCGATTTATTATTAGCTGTCCGAAGTTCAGCGTTACAGCTGAGAAATATTCGCCGTCCGTCGGCGAATGATGTTTTAGCACACGTGCACGATTAGATATATCCGGGAATAGCTGCCACTTTCTTAGCTACCCGTGCTAAAGTGCGCTTTTAATTCAGCTCATAAATTCTCACCTCGCGGTGAATACATTTCACCTGTAATAACCAGCTCTTAGCTGCCAGCGATGTCAGCGAAACAATTAACCCCCCTCGCGAGAGCTGAGGTTCGAATCAGCTACCGAGAGATTCCGGCCGATAACACCGAGTTATTTATTATTTACGCGCGACTCGTACAGTTCCTCCAGTCGTACCAATTCGATATAATCGATTAGACATCGCTTGAGAACGCGCACTGTTTCGTGCAATCAGCAATACCGTGTCATTTCGGCGCAGGACAAGCCGTGCGCTCACCCAGGCGTCGAAGTCTCCGCGATTTGGTGCCCGCGCCTCGCCATGACACCTACGTCGCGGTGTAACGCCATGGGAATTATCGCCGAGCAATATCGGTATCGAGCCCTGAAATCTCGCGAACGATATCGCGATGTAAAGGGTCTCTCTCTCTCTCTCTCTCTCTCTCTCTCCCTCTGCCCCTCTCTCTTTCTCGCTCTTTAACCCCCGCCGTGGAGGAAACGCTGCTGCAGCTAGGTGGAGGCCGGTCGGACTGGCTTTAGATTACTTCAGCGCGGCTGTACTATCAGCGGGCATCTCTAGGATCATCAATCGAAGGGTCCGAGAGGCGCGGAGCCGGTTTACCGACAAGATTAAGATATGCCGCGGCCCAGGGCGTCATTATTTGTAAGAGGCAGCACCGCGCGCGGCTATTTAAAGCGCAACGGCCGGAAGAGACGCCGGCGTCGTCTCTCCCCCCCAGAGCGAGGAGGAGACGAGGCGACGACACCCCCGCGACGACGACGACGACGACTGGATCGCCGCGAGGAACGCGAGGAGCGGAGAGCCGCGACCGGCAGCAGCAACGCGCACGCAAATTACGCGCGCATTATGCTTCCTGCGTGCGAGCGAGCGCGCTTTCCTCATTCGACGGAAATCTCCGTCCGTGAGATTTCCAGAAGAAAGACGCAGTCCCGGGACCGTTTCGCCAGATGACTCCGTGTCAAAATAAAGCGATTTCTCTCGCTTACCCCGCCGCCCCCCTGTCCCCCCCTCCCCGTCCCGTCCTCCCTGCCGCCGCGCTTCAATTTGCAGCTGCAGGCTGCTTCACCTGCGAAACAGTTTGTTGCGTCCGAAGCACCGGCCACTCTGCGCGAGCCTCAACTGTTGAAGCGAGCCGAGTAACGCGCCATCATCCAACACCTGTTACACAAAGGTTGCTGCGAGCTAGCTATACCGCGGCGACTATCGGGTGACGGTCGTTGACGTCGGAATATGCTACGCGTAACTCTCCGTAATTAGTTCGGTCGCGCAGCTCGTGGCCGACTGCGAGAGGCTGCGTTCCTCGATAGATCGGCACCGTGAATTCTTCGAGAAAATTCGATGACGAATATGCAGGATGTCCTTCTGGGGACGAGAAATTGTGAGGATTAATCGGATTAGACTAAAAAGGGGAGTCATGTAGCGTTTTGCAAAGATTGCAAAACAGTAATTGAGTTATTAATGATTGAAAATGGCCACATCTAAAGGCTTGTTTGATTGATAACTTGGAAATTTGCGTATATATTTGTAAAGTGGTAAAGGACCTTTTTGTTCAGAATGATCTGATCTACAATTGTATTACGGCTATAGTGCCTAACGACAGGTTCAAAATTCAGAGTTCAAAGTTCAATGTACTCATATTTATCGCTAGATAGGTCATCGCTCTGAATAAAAAAGTCCTTTACCATTTTGCAAATAAATACGCAAATCTCCAAGTTATCGATTATAAAAGAGCTTCTAGATGTGGTCATTTTCAACTTCATAACTATTGCGATTTTTGCGATATAGGATGTCCGGGATCTTCTGGGAGCGAAAAATTGTGAAGATTAATCGGATGAAACTGAGAAGAAAAGTCGAGTACCATTTTGCAAAAATCGTAGTAGTTATTAAAATTATTAATAATTGAAAATGACCACATTTAGATTCTTCGGAACACTAATAATAATATTTTGTAAAACAAATGGTTGAAAAATCTGCTCTTTTTGATTGTTAAGTATACCTGAAAAAAATAAAAAGAATATTTAAAGAGCGTTTATTAAAAATCGTTTAATAATTCGTTTGTTTTTCTTTTTCTTTAATTAAAAGCTAATGATTCGTGTTATTTATTTTTCATATGTTACTGGATTCGTACGAATCTTTTTAATTGATAACTTGAAAATTTGCGTACTTATTTGCAAAATGGTAAAAGACTTTTTTGTTCAGAATGACCTAATCCACAATTATAAGACTACTGCATCTAGTAGTAGTAATAGTAATGAGTATATTGAACTTTGAACCTTGAATCTTGAATTTGTCGCTGACACAATAGCCGTTATATAATTGTAGATTAGGTCATTCCGAGCTAAAAAGTTATTTACCATCTTGCAAATAAATATGCAAATTTTCAAGTTATCAACTTCTCTAGATGTAGTCATTTTCAACAAATAACTATTGCGATTTTTGCAAAATGGTGCTTGACTTTTCTCCTCAGTTTGATCTGACTAATTTTCACAATTTTCCATTTCCAAAAAATCCCGATCTATATCATTGCGGGACGATAATAAGATAATTGTTGCACCATCGTGGATCGTCGTTTGTGGCCGCGACGGGCGAGACAAAGAGGCAGTCGGCCTGAAAAATTGCTCAACCATCTTCTGTGTTGCAGTTTCTTTCTCAAACGTGTGTTATTTTTTTTGTCGCTCGTTATGTATCTTTTCAACGCATTCTCGTTGGAATCTATCTTAAGCCAGGTCGCACCAACATTATTTTGGTTTTAAGCGAGACTTGGACGTAAGTCTACTTTTATCTCTCTTTCTAAAGAAATGAAGATAAACACACGTTTAATCTTTAGAGGACCGGGGTGGCTCCTATAGAAGCCACATATAAATCGGCATTCAGTGTTTTCTTAAAGGTTATATTACAGTTATTTATGCATTTATGTCGATGTTTATGTGCTCTAAAAATATATTTGCATATGTGTCGTGTGATTTTTATCTTACTTGTAAATAAACATTTATTAACAAGTACACATTTTAACTGCATAGTAATTTGCATCTCAGTACGGTTTTATTTATAATAGACTCACTCTCTCACTCTCTCTCTCTCTCTCTCTCTCTCTCTCTCTCTCTCTCTCTCTCTCTCTCTCTCTCTCTCAGAATTATATAAAATCAGCACACATCACTGTTAGAGTTTCGATTGCGCACAGTACGTGATAACAATGACTCTAAAAGTAACAAATAAGTATAAAAAAATACAGAAAAATAGTTTTTGAAATAAAATAATGTTCATTATTTTTTAAAAGCAAAATTTAAAAAATTATAAAGACGTAAAGAAATTTTTCTAATTTTTAAATGACAAAAAATCTAAAAAAACAAAGGAGCTACATAACTTTCTACGCCTATGTCGTTAGCTCTGGGTTATGCTAAAGGAAAGTTTTATTACCATATGAGATTACTTATAGTAATATAGACTTATTTTAGATAAATAATTGCCTGTCTTTGTAAAATGTCGATAATCTGATATCAAAATGATGATCTGCGATATAAAAAAAAAACCCTAAAAATGCCAAGATCCAAATTTTGAAAATTTTTTATTTTGGCCGTTCGGTTCCGGACCGGGATGGCTCCTATAAGAGCCACTAACGCTAACTCGAAAACTCTACACGACATGGTAGTTACATATATATATATATATAAATTTTCCGCGAAAAAAATTGCAAATTTTAAAGGAAAAATGCTGGTCCTCTAAAGGTTAAGTCTCGCTTAAAGCCAAAATGATATTGGTGCAACCGGGCCTTAACCCTCAAAGCCTGCCATCAAATCTCGAGCTAACTTTCCTCGTTACTCGTTTGCAGCAAAGTATATACGCAGGAATTTCATCATAATGTTGTCACTACTGAGAGCGCGAACAAATACCCATAAAATTAGTGCCTTCAACGTGGCTTTTTATTCTTTCTTTAATATAAATAAAAATTCCCATGGGGTGTAATTTCACTCTTGAAGAGTCAAATCGAGACGTATGTCCCGATGTTTTCTCTGGTACCATGCGTTCCTTTTGCTCGACCCAAGCGTGTGTTGCAAACGTCGATAGCAAGAAAAAGAGAGAGAGAGAGAGAGAGAGAGAGAGAGAGAGAGAGAGAGAGAGAGAGAGAGAGAGGAAAAAGCTTGATGCCTCCAAGCTCGAGCAACGCGAACGAAACAAGAACTGTTACGCGTTACGAAATAACATTTTGTCCTGACGTGAAACGCGCGCTCGGCGCGTTACACGCGCGACGGGGACAATTCCCCGTGTTCGTTTCGGTAGAGCTCAGCTGTCGTCGTCGTGTCGGGGCTTCTCTTGGCGCGCTGACGAACGGTTCTCCGGTTCGTGCATGGCGCATTTAATAATCCGTCATTGCCGTTATGCAGATTTAACGAATCCACTAATTTCGTGAAGGAGACTCGAGCCCGCTCGAGCGCGCGCGCGCGATAACTTCGTGCTGGTTAAACACGGAATGTTTATCGCGTGTGTATCCCGGGAGCGGGGCGGGCGGGCGGATGGGGGAGGGGAGAATACACGCGCGTAGGGTCAGGGCCGGGGAACCAGCACGATAGCCGACTTCCGTCAGCCCGTAGAGAGTCGACAAAGAGGAATTCGTAATGCGGCGGAAATGTTATTCTCGCAGGGGTGAGAGAGCCGCGAAGAGGCAACCGTCACGTAGACGGAGGGAAATATTGCTGAAACAAGCCGAAGAATCGCGCCTTGCCTCGCTTCGCCTCGCTCGGAGGACACCGTCGCGCGCGCGCGCGCGCGTGTCCTGCGAGATCCCGACGGCGCAACGGCGACGGCATGCAATATTTTCTTTGGGGCCAAAAGACGTTGGAATTGTTTGTCGACTTTTCCCGTCATTTCACGGAGAATCTTTCACGGGGGAAATCTCGCTCGAGCGGAGATTCGCTCGAAGCGAATAAAATCGATCGAAGCTCAAAGAAGCTCAAGTGTGCGTCATACGATGGCAAAATGGCCGGGACAGAGGATAAAACGCCGATTTCCCGGCCGGCTGCTTCGTTTATTCCTCATTTGGAGGCAACCCGGCGAACGAAGCGACGACCTGAGCCCCCGAGATAACGATATCGCGGCGAATGTCCGGAGCGAAGCAAATGTCCAGAATGCAAAGCGCGATTCGACCGCGCGACGCGCGACACGCGGTCGTGCGTGTGTTGTGTTACCTGGACGAGAGCCGCCTCGCGGCGGAGGATTTTGAGATCCGGCGCGGTGAAAGGGCTCGGGGGAACCCGAGGTCAGTCCTAGCGTCACGAGCGTGACGAGTTCCCGGCGGCGGGAGTTTTCGGCGCGCTCGCGCCGCGCGGCGTTAGATGCCGAGATAGCAGTTAGACGCTCTTAGGTCTCTCGCCGGCCGCGGTGCGGCGCGGCGCGGGGAAACCAGTTTTTCGTGTGTAACGACCGCCACGGGCGAATGGTAACGAGTGCGCGAGGTGACGTGAACCGGCGACAGGAGAGAGAGAGAGAGAGAGAGAGAGAGAGAGAGAGAGAGAGAGAGACCGGCCGCGTCTCCGCTTTTCTCCCTTTCCGCGTCTCGTCCGGAGCCGCTCTGCGGACGAGTAACGCGCCGCGACCGCTCTCCTCTCTCTCTCTCTCTCTCTCTCTCGGCCGGCTCGCCGCGACTTCTTCGGCTCTCATGCGGCCGCACGGGACTACTGATTAACGGCTCTCGATTTATAAACGCGGAGGGAGGGCCGGCCTGCGACAACGAGAGATAGAGATTGGAACGGTTTCGCGACGCGCGCGGACGGGACGCCGCTCGTCAACGCGTCGCGATAAGCTGCGCGACTCCCGGGGATTTACGTTTTCTGCGAGCGCCGGCGAGCGCTATCAGTACCCACATGCTTGGGCCTGCCGGTTATAGCACGCTGCGGGAAATGAATACGGATAAGAGCCGCCGACGGACCGGCCAAGTTTTCCGTAACGGTGCTCGCCGTAAAAGTGACCCTTCCGTGAGCGACGTCGTGAAAAAGTTTCTTTCAAGCGCGCGCGTCGCAGAAACCCGTCTCTCGCGCGATTTGCATAGACCCGTTTTGAAATCTGTTTTGGGAAACTGCGGTTTTCATAAGGTAGTCCATAAGGTTGCCTAGGTCTTAGATATGTCCCGTAATTGATCAGTTGATCGCGCTTGGATCGCGCTTGGTTCTGCTTACAAACTTGGTTCAGCTATTAAGGGGACTGGAGGGCTCAGATTGCTGAAAAATCGTGCTTGTTTTTCATAATATTTTGTGACGAACTGAATAAATGTGCAAGAATGAAAACTTTAGGTATAGTTATACAACATATGAAGAGTAGAAAAGTTTTGTTTATTAACAAATACTCGTATAAATATACGATATATTTAGCTGAAACATACTCTCCTTTTTTTTTTCAAGTTATAGTCTCAAGTTACAGTAATATCTCGGCTCTCGGTGGTCCGATCAGAGCGAATTTCAGCTAGAAATCTTGAGGAGGCCGGATATCATAATCCGGCAAACCACTGGAAAAAAAGTCGAACAAAATTAACAAAATGGCAGCTATTATTGGGAAAAAATTTAAACTTTTCCGTTCATTTACAATAAACAAATTAATATCTCGAAATGAAATACTTTGACGGAGTTGTCCATGGTTCACCTGAGAGCCACATGAACAAATATTATCGCTTTAAAATTTCAAATCGATACGAAGCTCAGTTTCGGAGAAATCAAGCTGCAAAAAGTTGAACAATAAATTTTCGAGAAAATCGCGTTTAAAATTTAAATGGACGTATATTTATATGAGTATTTGTTTAAAAACAAAATTTTTCTACTCTTCATATGTTGTATAAATATATGTAAAATTATCATTCTTGCACATTTATTCAGTCCGTCACAAAATCATTGTGAAAAACAAGCACGATTTTTCAATAATCTAACCCTCCAGTCCCCTTAATCTCTCTCCCCTTAATATTAGATAGAGGAATGGATGGATTTTTTATTACTTGTTATCTTGATGATTGATCGGCTGGCCAGTTGATTTAGAGTCTACCAAAGTTTCCGAAACCGATTTCAAAAGGCCGGAGCTCCCGATTGATCGGTGACTGGGCTGGGCGATCGCCACGGCGTTAAGCTGAAGAAGCGTACGAATGTTATTTTGCGAAAATAAACACACGAATACGTCGAACGATGTGGATAAATGTTGAAGCCGTTCGCTGGATCGAGGGGGAGGGGGAGGACGTTTGTTGCTTCGCAAAATTTTATTTCTATATTACAGCTACGGGATTTGTATGTTGATCTCCTTTCACTACTAATACATAGCAACAATATACAACTAATATATAGCATTTTGATGGTGTTGAACAAACTGCGACAACATCTCGATACAAATTTTGAAAAGGAAGCCTGCGCTGCAACGGTGTTGCGTCCTAAAAGAAATTTCGTTCCTCACGGCAAGTCGCTACAACGACGTGTAGACGCCCCGAATAAATGAACCCTTTGTATCCTGAATTAATTGACCCAAGACCCCGTGAGATTTTTAAGTGTAATTATTGAGGGTACCGGAAAGTGTCTTTTCGTACTTTAAAGCCTTCAATTTCCCCGTGCTTATAGTACGGATTCTTAACTTCAATCCAGGATCAGTTTAAATTCCAGGTTAACTGGTTAACCACATTTCTTTATTGCGCATGATGTCAATTTTCATTAAGATCGAACTTAATATTTCATTAATTCCATGCAAAGTTTTATAATAAAGACGAACAGACTCCCCTAATAAATAGCCTTCGGCGTATTATAAACATAAGGAATAGGAAAGTGAATTTTACAACCATTTCATCAGAGTAAGATAGAAAACAGAAAACTCGAAAACATGAGCGTTTATACAGAGCGATGTCTTCAAGTGCCATTAGGATATAAAGGGCCAAAGGGCTCTCTCTCTCTCTCTCTCTCTCTCTCTCTCTCTCTCTCTCTCGGGCACGAATAAGGCTCGACTGAGAGAACGTCAATGTTGCTTTCGGAAGCTTAGCCGTCACGCGTGGCCATCGGGTGACCAGAAGATAACGCCCAGATAAGATAAGATGACGTCATAACAGGCAAACGTTCTCCGCGAGTAAGGTGCGCGCGTATTGAGCAAAATTAGAGCCGCTCTTGACTCATGCGCGCGATCTGCTGAGTTTTTGAATGATTGAGTCGAAAGAGTTTCACACACTGAGAGAAAAGTATATGACATTTGGAACTATAATGATACAGTAACTAAATTATAGTCCGAAATATCATATTTATAGTAAGTGTTGCCATAATATCGGTAATAATCACGATATAGGCACAGTATAACCAACCATGCAATATTTTTACTAAGAATTATAGTAAGTTAAACTAAAATTATTGTACGGATACAAATATAAAATGGTAGGTAAAGTAACTCTTTTGTATAGTCAATATTACCAGAATATTTGCTAAATGATGACAGATGTGGCTGTATGAATATTAAATCTCACTATATTTGTGAATGACCATATGAAATTACCATATATGTGGTGAAAGTAACTAAACAATTATTTAAGACAATCATTGATTACATATTTGTGTTTATTCTACTATATTTTGCAGGTTCTGCGAACTATAAAAATATGGTTGACGCCAAAATGCGCTATAAAATATAGTGAGATTATAGTTAATTCAACGATATTTTTCTATCAGTGCAGGGACGCGGGTTGGAAGCGGGCTCGTATCGGGGAGACGGGAAGATTAATAACATCGAAGAACGCGGGGGAACGGTGTTTTATTCCTCCGTAGCGCGCGCGTCCCCGGCGAGAGATGTCCCCGCGTCATCGCCGACCTTCGTGCGCGCGCGCGAGAACGCCGTTTCAAGAGCACACACGTACTCTCTCGGCTCCGCGGTCGCCTCCGGCGGCCGCTTTCGCTTCGCTCTCCGGGTGTATTCCGAGACGTCGCCTCGAGGCCTCGCGCGCTCCCGATCTCGCACTCGCGGGATTTTATTTATAACGTCGCACCGCCGAAAGTCGTGCGAAAGGCACGACGTCGCGCAGAAGCATCTGGCCGGATCAGTCTCAGCGAGAGCCGGCGAGGCCCGTCACGGCTCGCACCTGTCGGAGCCTGCCGGTAACCTGCCGCCGCCTCGTGCACTGCGCGCTTCCTGCATTGGCGCGTCGCCAGAGCGCTCGTCGCCGTCGCCGTCGCCGTCGCCGTCGCCGTCGACGTTGTCGGCCGAATCGTCGATAGAGGCAGTCGGTGTCGCGTGCCCGAGCCGAATGTCTCCGTGTAACACACGCGCTGCACATCCGACGATAATTGGACGACAACGACGACGACGACGACGACGACGACTAAATGTGTCGCGATCTGACACTCGTCTCGTGTTCGCGCGATCATCCGCGCTCTCACGGATGAGCGACGATTCGGACGCGAAATGACGCGCGAGCCCGCCGCGTGAATGACGGCCACCTGTGCGAAATGCGGGGGGTTACGAGAATAATGGATAACTTTGTATCGCCCGCGCGATAAGAGCAACGTCTCCCGCGTTGAGGGGGGGAATTGGATGCGGAGCTGTTTTTAGGAATTTTTTTAACAGACGCGGTAGGATTGATAGGCTTGAAATTCTCGCGGTGTGTTCGTTAATGTTCAAAGTATAAAATAAATGTGTTGCTACACTACACTAGGAAAAAGAATTTAGTGTCTCTAACAAGACTGTTCGGTTGAGGCATTTTTTAGATAGCAACCAAATATCTTGTTTTATATAACAAAATATTTAGTTGTCTCGACTAAATATATTTTTCTGCTTTGTTCTCTGGACCAAATGATTTTGTTCTTAGACTTCATGTATAAAAATTACGCATTTTAGTTTTTTTATCCGTAATAATTACATAATAACGAAATATTATTTTACATTAACTAAAATAATGCCCAATGGGTACTATTTTGTCTTTCTGTGCACTAAAATTTAGATTTTATATATTAAGAAAAAATTATAGTATTTTTAACAAAATTCATATAGTTTAAGCTTTTTCGTTGCTGTAACGAAAGTATTACGTTATACGAACAAACCGTAATCAAACGAGATATTTGCTTACAGGAACTAAACAGTTTTGTTGGGCATATTTTAACCAAATTATTTTGTTGTTACAACAAAATTTTGATACACGCAACAATACATTTTTCCTAGTGCATATATGGAAAGTACACACAAAACTTTGAACGCGTTTATCTGGAAACACCGTTTTCTTAAACTATCGATACGATTACGCTAAAACTATACTGAACCGAATAAATTGAAATTTTTACAGTAGACATTTTTACAGTAGTATATTTTTGTAATATATACAGTAGACACGTAGTTTTCGCCCCTACCTCGAACACAGTTATATCTTATTTTATTCATTTTTTTTAAACACGATTACAAGTTGAAAAAGGTTTCACATTCGATACTTTTTTTTTGCACAGTTATTATTTTTCCAAACTTGGCTTCATTGCCTTCGTTTTGGTACGAGCTATAATGGCAACCATATATTTCAAAAATCTTTCTCAGTTTTTGGTTTCAGAATAGTGAGAGAGAGAGAGAGAGAGAGAGAGAGGCTCGGAATTGTGTCGACAGCAAACATAGAACTCGCAAACGGATGACTGCATTTTTATCTATAATTACAAATCGGATCGGTTCTTGTGATTCGATAAAATTTCTTTTATACTTTGAACACATGAATGAATACACAGTGAAAATTTCAAGTCCATTGATCTTACCGTTTCTGTTAAAACAAAATTCGTAAGAATAGCCTTGAAAGCGGCCGCCCGCATGTAATTCTCCCTCTAATTGAGTCGCGTCGTGGCAGAACGCGACAAAGACGCGGCGAGGCAGCGATAATAAAAACATCACAGGAAGAAACTACAACTGCAACACAAAGTAATAACAAGTAATAACTATATCCAAGTAATAACAAAGTAATAACAGGAAAAAACTGTAACAAAGCCGAAATATCGAGAATATATCCAGACCAAGTTCCGAGAATGTTTACCCTGAAGGGCGCGGTGACAGCTAACACGTGTTAAACGCCTGCGATCAGACCTGGCCGAAAGATTTCAAGCACCTGCGGAGAGTCTCAGACGGGAATTAAGGCGTCATGTCCGCTTGACCTTGCCAATACATCGAGACGGCACTCGGCGAAATGAAACGATTCGCCAAGCGAGTGATCGCCGGCTTTTCGGAGGCGCTCGTCGGCAACCTCCAGCGCCGAAGAAGAAGGCCGAACGTTACCGGCTCGCAAGATCCAACCGTGAACCGCGCTCGTCCACGTCTCCTAAAGCTGAAGCTGACGATTGGAGGAGCTGGCCGCGAGGCGACTCGCGCGCGACGCTCCTCTCAAAATTCGCGCGCGTCGATGTCGAAAAAGCCAAGTCGCGCGCGCGCGCGGGCCTCGACCTCGGCCGAAAGAGAGACAGCCGCTCTCGCAGGAGAGGGCGAGAGCCGAGGATCGCGAAAGCACCCGATGATGGTCCGGCCAGTCGTCGGAGTCCGCGTGGGCGCTGCGCTCCGAGCGTCTGGTGGTATTAACGTACGGATACGCGCATGGCAGGGACTTTAGCGCACGCTGCTAACGACGCTGATCTTAGGTCATGGTCAAAAGTAGCCTTACGATCGCGCTGGGTTGGTCGCTTTCGTCGAAGGCGCACCGTAGAAAGGCGCGCTCACTCGCTCGCTCGCGCTGCTCGCCGACGCCGATTCGTAAGATCCGCGTGGGCGGCATTGTTGGATTGTTCTCATGGAAACGTGGTAAACGCGATAATGATCCGCAGAGTCCCTAGAGCGGCTAGGAGCGCCGGAGAGAGCGAGGTTCTCTCTCTCTCTCTCTCTCTCCCTCTCTCTCTCTCTCTCTCTCTCTCTCTCTCTCTCGGCAGGGCCGCGTTTTCAGCACTCCGGGAAACCGCGGCGTGGTCTCGCGGTACCGCTAAATCGCCCGGCGCAAATACAAAGGCGCTGCGGATAGCGTGGAATCGTACACCGGCGTGGAAACACGAGAGGGAGAGACCGAAGAAGCGGAGCGGGGCGAACACACCCTCCCGCGCCGTCCCTTTGTCCGCGTTGATTCCGAAAGAGCGTCTCTCCGGGCCGGACGTTCGTCTCCCCTGCGATTATCAGTCCCGGGTGAGAGAGAGAGAGAGAGAGAGAGAGAGAGAGAGAGAGAGAGAGAGAGAGAGAGAGAGAGCGCGGAGGGTAGCATTCCTCCACGAAGAGGAGACGACCGCATCGTCCATCGCGCTCTCTCTCTCTCTCTCTCTCTTTCTCCCCCCTCTCTCTCTCTCTCTCTGTCTCGCCTCTAGATTTAAACGACGCGGTTTCGAACGGGCCGCCGTAGGAATTCGAGTCCCAGGCATCTACTCCGACAGCGCGGACTCTAGTGGTTAGATGCTGCTACCTCTCTTTCCCGTCCACGGGGCCGGCGTTACGGTGCTGAATGTCCGGTTAATGCACCTGCGTGGTCCGCGGCTCTCTCGCGAGAGCGGAACACCGTGAAGCGAAGCGGCAGGGCGCGCGAAGGAAGAAGGGAGGGCGCGCGCGAGGGACAATCATGGCGCGGAGGAGCTCTCGGCGTCGGGCTACCGATGACGAGAGGATGAAACTGCGGACGATGGTGGGACGGCAACACGACGACGACGACGACGAAGTCGACCACGTGCATCGGTCATCGCGGGCGAGGGGGTGGGGGAACGCGTCGCGCAAATATCGGCAATTTCTCTCCATCTCGGCGGCGCCGCCGCCGCACCGACGGCATCGGGGTCGCTTCGTCGTTCGTCGTTCGTCGTTGTCGATCTCTCGTGCGTCAGCCGACGCGAGCGATTAGAAAAACGTCCGATCTCTCTGGCGATGCCTCTGGCCAGGAGCGCGAGGGAACGTGGCTTTGTATCGGAACGGTGAAACAAAATCTGGCGAGAAGGCGAAGTGGCAGCGAAAGACTAACAACAGGTGGCGGAATTGACGTTCGAGTTAGCAGCTTCGCACCGGCTTTTCTTCGCCATCTCTCACTCAGCATCTCACGACGGAGTCTTTGACAACTGAGAACCAACTCTGGTCTCTCTCTCTCTCTCTCTCTCTCCCTCTCTCTTTCGTATATTTAATCGGACAACGAGATTAAAGGGAAATTGCATGCGGAGCAGGCCGTTCTCGAGGCTATTTATTTTTAACAGAAACGGTGGAATCGATGGACTTGAAATTTTCGCAGTGTATTTATTCATCAATGTTCAGAGTATAAAATAAATTTGTTACCATCTATATGAAAAGTACGCACAAAACTTTAAAAACGCGTTTATCTGAAAACATCATTTTCTTAAACTGTCGACACGATTATGCAAAAACTACTGAGCCGAATAACTCGAAATTTTTACACAATATACAGTGGACATGTAGTTTTCGCGCCCCATACCTCGAACACAGTTATATTTTAGTTTATTTTTCTTTTAAACATGATTACAAGTTGAAAAAAAATTTCATTTTCGGTATTTCCTTTTTTTGTATAGTCATTATTTTTCGAAACACTGCCTTCATTTTGATACGGTCTGTGATGGCATATTTTAATAAATAAATATTTTAAAAATCTTTCTCATTTTTTGATTTCAGAGTAGTGAAATTAGCCAGCCCGGAATGATTTCGACAGCAAACATGGAGCTCGCAAACGGATCGCTGCATTTTTATCTATAATTACAAATTGGATCGGTTCTTGTGGTTCGATAAAATTTATTTTATACTTTGAACATTAATGAATATAATGTGAAAATTTCAAGTCCATTGATCTTACTATTTCTGTTGAAAAAATTCGTAAAAATAGCCTTAAAAACGGCCTTACGCATATAATTTCTCCCTTAACAATCGGATATTTCTGGGATTCTTTTCAGCACAGGTTTTGTTGCGCAAAACCGCGATACGGACTGAAATCGGGCAAGAATCGAGCGAGGTCTCAACGACCTAACATGAGAAATTCCATTAGAAAATGTATAACGCGAATAACCTTATCTCTGATTGAGTGATAAAACACGTCGGATGATGAATACGGTCGATGATGCGTCGGGGCCAGCTTTATCATCGCTGTGTCGGAGCAAATTTTCAATTCGAAACAATAAAGATCGAGCAACATGAAAATCCCGCTGAAAGGATCGGCACAGTTTAGTGTGCCGCCGTGTGCGATCGAGAAGTTGAGTTTAGTTCGAGTTCGATTCTCAGGTCGCTTCGGCCATTCTCCCTTTTCATAGCACGCGAATGACGACGAGCGGCGCGACGATTAGCGCAGATTATGCCGGCCCCTCGTATTCGTGGCGTTGAACTCACCGAATCTCGCGTCGCGGAGCGCCTCACGACGCGAGAGTGAAAAAGCGAAGCGAAAACGCGGCCGCGCAGCCGGCCGTTTCCGGAAAAGCGGCGGGAAATCCTGGCCGATGAAGGAAGCACCGCGCTGCCTCGGGCAGAAAGATGCACCCGATAGCGCCGTTTCGATCCTCCTTTCGTAGCCGGCCGGAGAGACTAGGATGCTCTCCTCTTTTTAATTCCGCTCTCCTCTCTCTCTCTCTCTGTCTGTCTCTCCCTCCACCGCTTCCACGCTCCTCTTCCTCCCGCCGTGTATTCCAACGTGCACCAATTCATAAAATCCCTGGAGCGAGCCTAAGCGCTCCACTAACTCCGCCGACGAGTCGCTGACCTCAGGACTCAGCCGTGCGCATCAGCTGCATTTCTCCGTGCACATAGACCAGTTGCGGCGCGATGGTCATGGTTATCCGGAGGAACCCATGGCGCACACCGACGGCGGCCACTAGACGAGGAAATGCGTGCGCGCGCGAGCGAGCGAGCGAGCGAGCGAGCGAAGTCCATGTGCCGAGGAACGCATCCAGGAATATATTATCAAATACTTTGCGAAGTCGCAAGAGGAGCAGCTCTCACATGTGGACATGTGCGGGATGAAGCGAAGCCGCTCGCCGGCGCGGCGATGTGAGTCGCCCGGCGAAATTCTATGGCATTACGGAGGGCGGAGGACGACGCGCACGTAACGAGACGCCGAGCGAGGAAAACGGCTGCTCCGCGAGGACTCGCCAGAGCGCGTCGATCGAAAACGCACGATTGCGCACGCGCACGCGCATTAAGATATGTCCTCGATATATTAATTAAAATCCTCGGCGCGCGCGCGCGCATTACGTCTTATCGGAATCGCCGTGTATTACATGCATTTCGGTGCTCCTTCGTGTTCCCGCGCGCGGAGAATCCGCGATATCTCGTGCCCGCGCGTATAAAGCGACCGTCGCTCTTCAGACCGTTCCGCCCCCCTCTTTCCTCCCCGCCGATGTCCTCCAGTCCTGCACTCGCCGTCGTCGTCGTCGTCGTCGTCGAAGGAGACCGCGGTTACGACGCAGGGCGTCCCTGAGGCGCGACGCGTTCCTCTACGCCGCCCCATTGCGCCGGCCGGCCGACGAGCACAACACAGGCGAACGGCAATTACGCGAGCGGTAATTATCGCCGATACTAATTTAGTGAAATTCACCGTCGCGTCGGACGAATCGCCGCGCGACGTTGTCTCGCGGCTTTGTCCGCGCGAAGAATAGGAAAGAAAGAGCGCGACTTCGTCGCTAATGACGATCTTTTTCAATGAAATAATGCCCCCCCCCTCCTCCTCCCTCCCGCCGCCGCCACGCAACGGCGTCCGCAGCGTTCGCGAAAATAAATGAGCTGAGAAGTCCGTTTTGGGAGGAACAGAGCGCGGTGGGAGAAATGAGGAATTAGCCGTCGTAATTCGCGTCCATTATGGTCGCCCGTTTCGTACGGGATGGCGGGGAGGGGAAGGGGATTCTCCTCGGCTCTCAGGAGCCGCCGTGTAAATTCTATCAAAGTCTATCTCGCGCGCTCGGCACACCGGGGAATACGGTCGTACCCCACTCTGGCGCAACTACACGTGAAAAGTCACGCTCTGCTGGATTCAAGTATAGCTAGTATCCGATATACCGGGTGACTCGCTGCTCTCTGTCTGTTTCGCCTGCCCTCTCCTTCTCTCCTTCTCCCTCGCGACCGAGAGCGATTTCTGTTCGATCAGCCGGCGAGCCGTTTGACCGAGAATCCAGAAGCCGCTCTCGGCGCTCGGAATGGGGATCGGCGGGAGGCTTTTTCTCGCGCGAGAGACAAGAGGATCCTCCGGATCTCGCGCGCTCGCGAGAGGCGCGCGTCGACGCGGCGCGCGGCGGAGAGACGGCGGAGAGGAACGGTCGTCGACGACGACGACGACGACGAGCATTGTCGATTTCCGCGGGTGTTAAACCGCGAGGAAAAATCGGCCGCGCCCGGTCGCGCTCTGGCGCAAGCGGCTCTCGCGGGGTGAATGTTATTGAAATAAACCGTGGCGGCTGATTCCCATGACGTACGCGTAATCGGCGTGAAAACCGCACGTCGCGACTGAGCGCGCGTATAAAATGAGCGAGCGGAGCGGACCGCGGCAAATGATTCGCGTTATTAATATAACCGTGAACGCGACACTAATAAAGCTCCACACAGGCCGGCCGGCCGGCCGGAAATCGAGAATCATCCCCGCTGCTCTCGCGCGCGCATTTCTGCCTTCCCGGCGCGGCGCCTCTCCGTTCTTCCGCTCCTTCGCCGCTCTCCGCGTCCTCGCGGATCGCGCGCGAGCAAAGCGCGAAAGCAAAGCAAAGCAAAGCGAAGCAAGCAAGTCCCGCGTCGCCGGCGAATCTCGGCGCGCGTATCTCCATCGTCATTCCGCGCGCGGAGGATCATCACATCCCGATCAGATGAACGCGCTCGCCGGCAATTACGTAAGCCTCGCCGGCGCGCACCGTTAACGATTACGCCATTGGCGGCGGCGGCGGCGGCGGCGAAGGAACGCGCGAAACTCCCGATCGCAGGCCGACGCGGGCGGGCGGACGTTGCCGGAAAAAGCGACGACGGGGGCACGCCGTCACTTCTGGATCACTCTGTATGTGTGTATCCCGTGCATACACAGCGCGCGCGCGCGGCGTAGCCTTTGCTACGGCTGTTGGCCTATTCGCTCATTCCGCGAGCTGAGTCACACGCAACGCGCACACACCGGGTCTCTCCTTGTCTCTCCCACCATTCCTCCTCGACCCCTCCACGCGCCGCACTCGGTGGGCTCCCTCCGGGCCCCTCGATGAGGCCCCTGCGCCCCCTTCTCCCCTTATCTCTTTCCCCTCCTCGCTGCCGTCCCACGCTCCCTCTTCGTCCCAGCGCGTCTTTCCTGCGGCCCCTGCGGCCGCAGGCTGACTCCCCAGGTCGGCTGACCGAGCTGACTGTCTCTACGGCTGGCTGGCTGGCTAGCTGGCTGGATGGCTGGCTGGCTGGCTGACTGGATGGCTGGATGGCTGGCTGGCTGGCTGGCTGGCTGGCGGGCTAGCTGGCTGGCTGGCTGGCTCGCCGGCGAAGCCAGCCACCCAGCCGACCACCTTCCTTCTCCCGCGTGTGTGCCGCCAGTCGACTGGGGTTTACCTGGCGTTACCTGCCAGGCTGTAGCCTCAGTTCACTCACGTCACTTCGAGCAACCGGTTCGGAGTCCTCTCGGCCGCGCTCGCACTCGACTTTAAAAGCCTTTCCTTTCGTGCCTGCCTCCTCTTGCCTGCCTGCCTGCCTGCCTGCCTGCCTGCCTGCCTGCGTGCGCGTGTAACCGCGTAACTCTTCCTCGTCTTCGGCTTCGTCTTCTTCTTCTTCTTCTTCTTCTTCTTCTTCTTCTTCTTCTTCTTCGTAATCGTCTTCGGTCCGGCTTTTTCACTGCCTTCTTCTTGTTCTCGTTCTTGTCTCGTTCTTTTCTGCTGCTTCTTTTCTCTTCCACGTGCGTCTCTCTCTCTCTCTCTCTCTCTCTCCGCCGTGACGACTCGTGTCGGTCTCTCGGCCGACGTTGATAATATTTGACTCTGGTGCGCGAGCGGGTCTCCCACCGAAGGAAGCGATCGATCGGTCGCGTCGAGAATTCTCGCTGAAATCGCGCTTCACCGCGCGCTCGTCGCCGGGATGGAGAGACTCTTATGTGCACGGCCAAGTCCGCGGGCGACAGTGAAGTTTTCACGGATCTCTCGACGACGGCGGCCCCGCGTCGATCCGCGAGGGAGACGAAGAAGACGGACGGATGAGCGAGCGTGGACGAAGCCAGGAGAGGATTGCGAGGAGAGGTCGTTACCGATAACGATCGCTATCAGGTATATACTTCGCACGGTACGGCGAGAGCGAGGCGAGAATAATCGGCGGACGGATATTGCCGAGAGACGAGAGAGAAACGAGAGAATTGATTCAATCTGATCGACACCTTTATCCCCTCGCGATCGGAACCGGTCGCGACCGAGCGGTCGCTCGGGAGTAACGTCGTGGCCGCCAGCGCGAGTCGAGTCGAGTCGAGTCGAGTCGAGTGATTGAGGAAACGAATTCGAGTCCGCCGGCTTCGACTTCCGCGATTCTCGCGTCTCTCCGGCGAATATATTCAACGCGAGCGAGCGTCGAGCGGCGTGAAACGCGCGCGCGCGCGCGGCCGCCGCGCCGGAGGCTACAAGCGATCGCATCCTGCTTAAATGTCGCGCGCGCGCGAATGTTTTTTATCAGCGCTGACGATCGCCGGTGAAATCTATTTCTTCGGAGCGCGCCGCGCGGGCGCGCGCGGACGGCCACGTTCCCAACGGTTTCTCTTTCTTGCGTATCAGGGATTTTCATCGGGTCAGTGTCCTCGCCGGGCGGCGCGCGGCGTACCGGCGACCGTTATTCCCCGGCTCCGACCTCGGCACGAAAAAACGAGCGACGTGCGGAGAAACCGCGGAATAAGAATGGAGACACAGCCGCGCACCGCGATCCGAATCGCCCTCCGCGTCGAGCGCGGAAAACGCGCGGGGTCGAGAGAGAGCCTCGCGGCGGCCGCGGCCGAGCGAGAGAGAGAGATAGAGAGAGAGAGAGAGAGAGAGAGAGAGAGAGACAGAGTGACGTTTCGCGTTTCTCACGAAGACGAATGCGGACGCGGGGAACAGCGCGCGCTTACCTGTCGTGAATCGCGGACGGGCCTCTCGTGAGGCGCACCGCGGCGATAATCTCGCGAGGCTCCGCCGTAACGGAAAGAGCCCGGCCGAGCTGGGTCGTTGGGAATTACATAACAAGGCTCGCGCGGGAACGCGCGGTGTGTGAGAATGCGCGCCGCGTAAAATCATACAATCGCGAGTTTTCTGGCATTTTCCAGTCCGTCGCGCGCGTATCCTCCCGGTGCTCTCGCGCGAATATGCAAATGCCGCGCGCGCGAACGAGCGAGCGAGTCGATTTATCGTCCCGCGAGAGAGGACTCACTCGCTCGCTGGAGAACGCTCCGCGACGTCCCTAACGGCGCGCGCGCGCGCGCGCGACTCGCTGTCGTGATTTAATAAGATTTCGAAAGTCACGAGGAGCGCGCCTCGGCCCGACCGTTGTCTGGCCTGTTTGGTATTTTATTGTTTTCGAGCGATCCCTCCTCTCGCCGCCAATTATCCCATCCTCCCTCTCTCTCTCTCTCTCTCTCTCTCTCTCTCTCTCTCTCTCTCTCTCTCTCCGATTCATTTATTCTCTCGTCCTAGATATCGTTGCGTCACCGTGAAATCCTTTCGTCACGGCACCGAGGCGCTGCCGCCGTTGCTCTCTTTCCATCTCCCTCTCCTCCCTTCTCCCTCCCCCCCCTCTCTCTCTCTCTCTCTCTCTCTCTCTTTCTAATCCAAGGAGGCGCTTTTTCCCCGCTCCCTCGAATTGTAACGTTTTTTGTCCGCAGCTCTCGAGACGCCCAATAACGATGCTTATTGCGCATCGCGCATGGATTCTCGCGGGGCTCGGCGAGCGGCTTTTTTGCGGCGCTCTCATACCTTAAAAACGCGCCGACGGACGGCGTAAAATCGCTCGCGATCGGAGGATCGGGAAAAACGCGACGGAACTGGAAAGCGCGCGCGGTTTCCAGCGCGAGCGTCGACGGCAGCAGGAGCGGACTGTTTTTCTTTTTTTTTCTCTTTTTCTTTCTTTCTTTTTTGCCGTTAGCGGTGATTAATTTCGCATAATCGAACACGACGATGCAACTCACGCGACGCCGAGCAGTCGGCGAATAAGGATGAGCGAGGTCGCCCGGCGAGGAGGAACCTCGCGGCGGAGAGCGCGTTACGCCGTCGTCCTCCCTTCGATCGCGCGCGCGCGCGCGCCTTCGATACGGATCCGCCGGCTGACTAATCGCGACGGAAACACGGAAGAGCGCGAGCGCGGCGCGGCGGATCGTTGCACGGAGAGGCAGGCAGGCAGGCAGGCAGGAGCGGACATTCCAACGAGAAGAGAAGTCGAGGTCACACGAAACCTGTTCGCCGGAGTTACGAGACCGGGGCGAAACGGGGGCTCGAGCGGACGGACGGACACGCGCTCGCTCGCGCGTCCGCGTTTTCGCAGTCACATTGTGAATCTCGATCCACACAAATCAACAAGCGACCCGGCCCGCGCGTCACGTCTCAATCTCTCCGCGGGCCGACATAAATTCCGCGCGACCGCGCGCGATACAGAGAGAGAGAGAGAGAGAGAGAGAGAGGCGGACGTTTGCATACGTCACGAGGGCGTATCTGCGCCGATCTTCCGGCGATCGCGCGGCGGAAACGGTACTCGCGCGCTTGTATCGATTTATCGCGCTCGCTATTGCCATTTATCCGCCCGCGGATTTATCGGACGGAGCGCAATTACGCGCAACGAGACCGAGGCGGATTTCATCGCGGAGAGAAATATGAAAGCGAAAGAGAGGCGGGAGGGAGGGGAAAAAGCGACACGGGAACGATCGTAAAAATCAATTAGCCGCGCAACACCTCTCGCAATAATCGATCGCAACGCTGCCGGTCGACTCGCAGAGGCAGAAGCGGCCACGTCCGCGCGTCGATTCCGCGCTGATTCGTCGGAATATTCCCCAAGGAGGGGGGAGGAGGGATCCTCGAGCCGCGATTTCCAGGCCGGAGATACGGATCTGCTGCGCTTTTTTATCCGCCGGCGATCTGACGAAAATCATTAGCGATGCGGGCGTGTTTCCGGAGTCTCCTAATGATCGGCGCTCGGCCGGGCTAATTAAAACGCACCCTGCCGGGCTAACCACTCGCCGCGCTACTTGTTACTCAAAACGGAACGAGATTTATGAGACCAATGCTAATGCGTCCGCGTCGCCTCGCCTCGCCGGTGTGTGGGGGCTTGTCGAAAGGTAGAAGAAAACAGAGGAGGGGAGGGAGAAGAAAGAGGGCCCCGTCGCGGAAAGAAGAAGCGCGACGCGCGGAAAGTCTCACGCAGATAAATCGCTTCCCGAACGAGAGCGCGGGGGCACTTTTCGCCGGGATACCCGACGAACGACTCCGTGACACACTTTACGTCTCTTTTTACGACCGCGGCGAGCTTGATAAGCCGCAGCGGCGAGCTGCGAGAGCCCGGCAGAAATCGGGCCGGGCGCGGCCTGCGCGCTCAAACAGACGAGAACGTGAGCGGATTGTTTCCGCTGCGCGATTGCGCGTTTCGACGCCGCGCTATCAAGACACGACGACGACGACGACGACGACGACGACGTTCCGCGAAGACGGCCATTATTTCCGCGCCGCCGTATTTCTCGATGTTCGAACGAGCCGTGAGAACCGGAATGATGGCATGACCGGAAGAGTGGCTTGAGAACTGAGAGAAAGAGAGAGAGAGAGAGAGAGAGAGACTCGCAGATACAGTCGGCGTAGAATCTCGCAAGTATATACGGCGCGCACTCTGAGAAGATCCGAATCGTGAGAACCAGACGAAGAAAACTCTCCTCGGCGAGAGGAGAGCTCCTCGCTCCGCGCCGCTCTCCTCTCCTCTCCTCTCCTTCGTCGGCGGCGGAGGGACCGGCGCGGCTCTTTCTCCGCCGCAAATGAATCATTTCTCGTCGCGTTATGTTGCGAAATCGATTGCCCCGTGAACTTCAGCGCGCGATAACCGAGCGCCTCCGACTCGCTCGATTTCGCCTTGATCGGCATGAAACGAACGAAGTGAAGCAGCGTCGTCGCGCCGTAACCGCTCGACCATGTGACTCATTAGAAGCGGCAAGAAACGGATTTCCCCGGCCCGACTCTCTCTCGCGCGCGCGAGCAAGGGGGATCGTTAGCGTGTGCGTTTTATCAGCGCGCCCTTGGCCGGGGGCCGGTAATCGATTACCGTAAGCGGTGCTAAACGGCTAAGCGGAGTAATCGTCGTCGTCGTCGTCGTCTCGTCCTCGCCGTTCGCCGGTCGCCGTGATGTAACCGTGGGAAATTAACGTAACGCTCGGCGGCGCGGCGGCGCGATTTTCGATACGCGGCGCGATAACGCGCGGGGAGTCGCTCCACACGCTGTTGCACTCGTATTATAATTGCGGAAGAGGGCGATGCTCCGCGCCGTTGAAATTCATTAATTCGTCGCTGGGGAAAGGCGGACTCGTGAAACTCGAAAATCAGCCAGGAGTTGCGCCATTTCCAGGACATTGCGCGCTCGTTTTCGTTCGCGAGTTGCAGGAGAAAGAGAGAGAGAGAGAGAGAGAGAGGGAGAGGGAGAGAGAGAGAGAGAGAGAGATCCGCGCCGAGATCTCCGTGTCCTCTCCGCGTCCGAGCGAGTTTCTTCGCGACGATGAAAACACGGCGTGATCCCGATTCCCGATTGGACGGCACTTTTGGAATCCTTTGTCTTTCGCGTTTGTATTATTTAGGGCTGCTTAGGGAACGGTCTTTTCGTTCTCTCGACCCCTTTGATTAGCGCGATTATAATATTGCTACATTGATAGAACGAAATTTAATTACGATTCTAAATTAATCAGCAATATTTCTTTACAGTACATATGAATTTTCATCACGATCAAACTTAGAAAATGGCAGCCTTCGATGGCGCTGCCTGCATTGTCAGAGGGAGAAACAGAGAGAGACGCGCGCGCGCGCGGTCGCGGTCGCCTCGCTCGTGCGTGCGCGCAGACACGCGCGTCCCTTCGATTCCGAAGTTGGGACGAATTTGGGACTCGTGACGTTCGTCCAGGTGGAATCGGAAAGGAGCATTAGCGCTCTCGCTGCACGCCCAGAACAAGGCGAAGCCGGCCAGGTGCGAGAGCGGCGAAGCGGCGGGCATGCGCGCCGGAAAGTCGGTCAATTAGAACTTTCGGCTGTAACGGCGAACGCGGACGTGTAACAACAACGGTCAAATGAAACGAGTCGTGTCGAATTATTCCGAGAAGAGGTCCGAGCCTTTCTCGCGGCCGAGAGGGGGAGAGAGAGAGAGAGAGAGAGAGAGAGGGAGAGCACCGCGCGCGCAGATCTAACGCGCTCGGCCGCGAAGCCCCAAGTCGCTCGCTCGTCGATGATTCCTCGCCGGTGTCGGAGAGCCGCCCTCCTCCTCGCAGGCTCAGTCTGTGAATTTTGTGCCGTTGAACTCTGTCGTTCTATCACAGATACGGTACGTAAATACATTGTTTGCTTCACAAAAGAGCGGTACACTCTGTGTGTGTGTGTGTGTGTGTGTCTCGCCCCGTATCCTCCTCTGTCTGCGTCTCGCGCATGCGAGTCCGCTCGCGCATCCTTCGGCGCGAACGCGGATATACGTGGGGAAAGAGAGGAACGGATAGATGGGAGACCTCGCTAGATTATAGTCTACGCGAAGACGAAGAGGACAGGAGGCGCATCCCGACAACGTGGAGGAGCCGACATCGCGGCGTTGCTCGAACCTGAAGAATCGGTGGGAACGATTTCGCGGGTGGGAGCGAGCAAATCGAGAACCGAGCCAAACCGGAGGAAGGGAGAGAGTTAGAGAGAGAGAGAGAGAGAGAGAGAGAGAGAGAGAGAGAGAGAGGCTCGAGGAGGAGTTTGAAGGACGAGCGTGGAGAACGCCCGGAGAACAAATCATGGCGCTCCGCGAGAGATCTAGCAGACACGGCTTCCGGGAAGAGTCATCGATCCGTGACGGAAGAGCAAGAAGGGGGGAAAAAGAAACAGTCGACAGGGTTTAAACTACCTTCGAGGTCTCCGCGATTCTTCCATTCTCTGACTCGATTTTCTTTTTTTTTTTTCTCTTTTTTTTCCGTTTTCTCTCTATTTTTCTCTCTTTTCTCTCTCTCTCTCTCTCTCTCTCTCTCTCTTCCCCCTCCTCTCTTTCTTTCTCTCTTTAATCCCGCGGCGACAAGTCGAGCGTCGGTTCGGCCGTTCGACTCGCGACTCGAAATTCTCCGGCTAATCTTTGACACCGCCGGCCCATTAATATCGGCATCTATTTCCGCTGTCGTAATTGTGCTGCGAGATTAATGATTTCCCACCCCCTTCTCTCTCTCTCTCTCTCTCTCTCTCTCTCTCTCTCTCTCTCTCTCTCTCTCTCTCCTCTATATGTGTGTACATGATTCTCGGTTACAGTCGTTCGCGGTCTCTATCGCTCGGCTAGATCGCCGTTCGCTCGTTCGCTCGTCGCCTCGATTTATTCAGCAATTCATACTCCTCTCTCTCTCTCTCTCTCTCTCTCTCCATTCTTTTGCGCGTGCAACACGTCGAATCGACAATAGCCGGCGCGCACGGTAGCGGGCGAGGGGAACTCGCGATATTGAGCAAATATTTATAACAGGTCTCGCAAATACACGCAGCTTCAGCGATGCGGAGCGGACGCGGTATCGATCGCGCATACGTAGCCGTTCGATTCCGACGACAACGGTTGTTCCTCCTCGTCGAAGGCCGCCTTGGACAGTGATTATTACCTTGAGAGAGAGAGAGAGAGAGAGAGAGAGAGTCTCTCCCGCCGGAGTTTTGCAGCGGCGACACGCCGCGCGAGGAAAATACGCGCGGTCAGCCAGAAATTTTGCCGGACGCAGACGCGACTTCCCGCAGGCGAGGAGACGGCTTTCCTCCGCGCTGCTTGGATTCGGCTTGGATTCTGTAAATGGCACTGGAAGAATTCACGGGGGATTTTTAAGGGGCCCGTGGAGCTCCCGTGTCATACACAGCGTCCGGCCTTACGGCGCCGATAAGCCCAGGAAATCATTCTCTTCGGCTCGCGCGTATCCACGCCGCTAAAACGACCCGACATCCGCCGACGCCGACGCTATCAGTTTATAAACGTCAAATACGTACGTATGTGTATGTGTGTATGTGTGTGTGTGTGTATGTGTGTGTGTGTGTGTGTGTGTGCATTGGAGAAACGTCGTGCGATCGAAGCGAAACGCTCGAGCGCGCGCGATATCGATTAGCCGCAACGAGAGAGCTCGGGATGAAAATCGCAACGTGCGATGAAGCAAGGGGAGAGAAAAGGAGAGGAGAGAAGAGAGAGAGAGAAAGAGAGAGAGAGAGAGAGAGAGAGAGACCGTCGCGGAAATCGATCGCGAACGGGTCGCCGCGGAATCGCCGGTGTCGTTAGCGCGGCCTTTACGGGAGGATTCATAGCGCTCGAGGGGGTTGGGAGGAGGGGGGGGGAGATTTCTTTCCGCCGACGCTCTCGATGATTTATCGACTCGCCGCGACTAATCCGTGAACCGCCGAACAAAATAGAGATCTAAGGCGGCTCGGTGTTTTTCAGGCTCCCCTCCGGGGAGCCGCTTTCCCCCCCCCCCGAGGTTTTTGCGGCGGCGCGTCCTCCTCTCGTGTAATCCGCGCGCTGGCTGACGCGCTGGCTGCAGCGAGCTGAAATTCCTCTTCGCGCGAGCGCGCGCGCGCGCGCGCGACTATTACCGGCCCCGATTCTTTCTCCTCGCCGCGAGTCGCGGAGGCGCCGTCGCGCGTACACGTGGCGGCTACGCCGAGCGCTTGGCAACGAGCAACGACCTCCTCCTGTGCAAGAACGTACCGCAAAGCGTACGTCGTCGTCGTCGTCGTCGCTCGACGAGAGAGTCACGGCGAGGCGCATTTGTCGAGAGCGCGGAGTGGCCGCGCTTCGTCGCGCCGCGCTTCGGGGACGACGCGACGAGAGGAGCGGAACGGAGACACGCGGGGGGGTTTCCAAGCGGAAACGGAGCTGCGGACGCAGCAGCGGCAGAAGAAGAAAATGCCCGCGGGAAAAAAGGCCGCGTCAAGGTCCTCAAGGCAGATTCGCGACGCGGCTTCAGTCGTGTCACACACCACCTGTCGCGCGGCGCGGTAAATGCACGCTCCTCCTCGTCATCGCGACTCGAGTTCTCCTCGCCGCCGAGGAAGCCGGCCGCGAGCGAGCGATTCCGCAGGAGCCGGGGGGGAGGGGGCAGGCGATTCCTCGCGGTGCGCCTCGACGTGCGCGGAATCGCTCGGCTTTTCAGCGGCCTCTTCCGCGGAGCTCAACTGGGCCGCGCGCGCATGCCTGGCCGTTTATTTTCAGGGAAACAGCCGTGCGATCTAGCGATGATGAGGAGAGAAGGGACAAAGTTCCTCGGTAACGGTAGTCGAGCTGAGAAGAACCGGGCCGGGAGGCGGAGGGCAGAGAGAGAGATTGGCTGACGACTCGGTGTGACGACTAATGATGGGCGAGACTCGGTCTTCGGAGAATCGATCCTCTTCTCCGAAAAATGGGTCTTCAAGTCGATTCTTCTCCGCCCGATTTTCCTGCAAATCGATTCCTTTCAGCGGAGAATCGATCCTCGATCCGTTGATATACATTCACCAATGTTGCTTCGTTTAATGAAGAATTCAACCGGATCAGCGCACGAAAGAATCGAGTTGCTGTACGAAACTCGAGCAGAAAGCAATCGATTTTGGGGGGGGGGAGATCGATTTTCTGGAAATCGAATTCATCAGAGTCGTCTTCGTCGTCTAAGATGAGACTACGACGGTTCGCTGGGAGTCCTCGCACTGAGAGAAAAGTATATGATATTTGGAACTATAATGATATAGTAACTAAATTATAGTCCGAAATATCATATTTATAGTAAGTATTGCCATAATATCGGTAATAATTACGATATAGGCATAGTATAACCAAGCGTATAATATTTTTACTAAGAATTACAGTAAGTTGAACTAAAATTATTGTACGAATACAAATATAAAATGGTAGGTAAAGTAACTCTTTTATGTAGTCAATATTACCAGAATATTTGCTAAACGATGACAGATGTGACTATACGAATATTAAATCTCACTTTGTGAATGAGAAATTACCATATATGTGGTAAAAGTAACTAAACAATTATTTCAGACAATCATCGACTATATGTTTGTGTTTATTCTACTATATTCTGCAAGTTCCACGAACTATAAAAATATGGTTGACGCCAAAATGCACTATAAAATATAGTGAGATTATAGTTAATTCAACGATGTTTTTCTATCAGTGGCACGGACGGACGTCTCCACCATTCGCGAAGACTCGACGAGCGCATTCTGCGCCTATCGTAGATGTGTTCGCGACGCACACGTGCACGCTATTGTCTGCGACGGTGAGTAAAGGCGAGGTCTTCCCGGACAAATTATACTTTTCGGTGAATTTCTGTTCAAGCCGAGGCGGAACTCTGCGTTGCACAGCGCATGCCCGTCCACGACGAGAGCTGCATTCGGCCAGCAGAAACTCAAAAGCAAGTGACGAGATCCCAAATCGCAGGCCAGCGGAGAGAAAGAGAGAGAGGGAGAGGGAGAGAGAGAGAGAGAGAGAGAGAGAGACAATTGGTGGATTCGCGCCGAGGAGAGCAAGTCGTGAGACCGACGTTTGATTACCTGTTGCGTCACACCTGTTGCTGCACACGTCCGCCGCGTGACGACGGCGACCGTGAAAAGATTTTCCCGGTTGTTTCGGCGCTGCGCAGTGTCATGACGTCCACGTGTCACGTATGGAAATATCGATTATTGCGGCGACACCCGTTATCGATTACGATTCACCCGCGGTGGATAATTCGAAAATTTTCCAAGCTTTCCCCCGGCAAGCTTTACAGCCGCTTTCTCGTCTCGGTCCGACATTCCTCGTGCCAGAATTTTGCCTTTCGCGCTCAAAGCGGCGATTCAAAGTGCGCGTGACAATTGTTCACTCGATTATAATAGTCGCGTCGAACATTTCACTCTGTTCGCTGTGCCTTTAAAAAAAAAAAGAAAAAAAGAAATGGTTTCCGTTCTGTTATTTAAAGCTTCGCTCGCGCGCCGGCTGTGCTCGAAGTGCTCGAGGCGAACTTTCGGAAATGCCAGGTTCGCGATCGCGGTCGAGTCGTTGGAGGCGCGTCGATAACGAGACAAAAAGCGGATTCGGGATTTCCTGCGCGGAGCGAAAAGTTTTATCGCGCTTTCCGCGAACGCTTTTTTAACAACGCGACGAGCGCGCGCGACGAGAGCCAGCGCGAAGGAAACGAGAGAAAGAGAGAGAGAGAGAGAGAGAGAGTAAGAGAGGAATGCTGTTGTAAACGCAAACTTATGCAACTGGACGTGACGTTTCAATTCGTAGGGGTCTCCAGCCGGAGAAATGAATATTTTCGATCTCCGCTGTCGATAAAACACCTCGCAGTTCGATCGTGCTCACGTCCTCCCAGGAATCTCCCGATCTCATTGTTCGTGGGCAGCAGGGCAGAAAGCGGCGCTTCCGGTTTCAGGTTGAGTTGCACGACGGTCAGACGAGCGGACAGGCCTGGCTGCGTCCTGACTCCCCAGGTAAGTAAGCACCTGCGCCACGCCGGCCGTATAAACGGCCTGACTCGAAAGAAAAACACGGTAACGTCTCATTTTTTCTGCGTCGAATCTACGGCTCGTTCGCGGCCTCTCTCTCTCTCTCTCTCTCTCTCTCCTCCCCTCGCGCATCCTCCTTCTCTTCCTCCTCCTCCTCCTCCTCCTCCTCCTCCTCCTCCTCCTCGTCCTCCTCCTCCTCGTCCTCCTCCTCGTCCTCCTCCTCCTCGTCCTTCGCCGTGCCGCGGCACGCACACGGCTCCTAAACAAACACTCGTTAAGATATTTTCGTCCGATTGTGCCCCTCCCGCCGCCGCCGCCGTCCGCGCGAAAACTCTCTCCCGGGTCGCGCGTTCATTCATAATTCATAACGCGGCGAGATCTCGCCGGGGATTAATTAATGCGGCCTGCATAATGAACAAAATGGACGGTGAACGGCGGAATTCGCGCGCGAGTGAGCGAGCAACAGCGCCGAGATAGCGCGTCGTTATTTTCCCGTAGCTGTTTTTCTCGCTCCTCCCCTCTGCCTCTCTCTCTCTCTCTCTCTCTCTCTCTCTCTCTCTCTCTTGTTTTAGCGCCGACGTACACCCGCCGGGAGCCGGCGGAAAATTGTCCCGGCAACGGGAAGTCGCCGCGCGGAACCGGAAGTCGCCGTGGGATCTCTTGGAAACACCGGGCGAAACCTTCGCGCTACCTGGGAACCGCCGATTAGCCACACGCGCCTGTATACTTTTCGCCTGTCTCCCGGCGACTCGTATGTGTGCGTACGTGCGTGCGTGCGTGTGTGTGTGTGTGTTTGTGTCTACGTGCGTAGTCATCACGCGGCACACACGGCGACGGCTGCCGGAGCCGCAGCACGCGAGGAGGCGCAGACGCGCGCTGTGTACGTACAACTACGCAGAAGCTCGTTGAATCGTGAGAAAATAAAAATGACGTTCGCAGAAGAGGCCCATTGAAAAGCATCTTGTAATTCTGGGTGGAAAAAACGCGGGAACGGGAATCGGCCGAATCATTGTGTTGTTGCTGCGCACTCCGCGCGAGGCCCGCGCGGAGAGACGGGTAATAAAAGACTCGCACGCGCGCGTGTATGTATGTGTACGTGTATATGTGTGTGTGTGTGTGTGTGTGTGTGTGTCCTGCGTGTGCACATGCGAACTCAGCCACCACTGCGAGGCGGGTCGATGACTCATGCTAATCATTGTTACTCCGTGGAAAATGTCGGCTTCGCTCGAGCGTCGAGGGAGCGTCGGGGAGAACTCGCGCGTCCGATCCGCGTCTCCGCTAGCTTCCGCGACGGACGTAATGAAGTGATCGGCGGGCGGAATGAAGCGGCGAGACGTCAAACCCGATTAAGCGAGCGGATTAACGGCGCGTCGGCGGACGCGACGCTCTCGGAAGACTCGAACACCGCTCGCAATTAGGCGACGCGCGCGCTCGGCGAAAGTAGTCGGAGGATCGAGATACATCGGTCAGAGAGCGAGAGAGAGAGAGAGAAAGAGAGAGAGACGCGGGGGGGGAAGCGACTTGTCTATTCATCTCTCGGTTTCTAGGTCTACCGACACGACTTTGATCTACGTCCAGAAATCTGTCGTGGGCAACGCGCTGACGTCACGCTGACCAATGACTTCTTCGGCCGAGTGAGGTCCTTGGAGGATAGATATGGCCACTTCCGCGACGGCGGTTTCACGACTTACAGCCGTTCGCCGTTCCGATCGCCGCCAGGGACACGTGACGCCCGCGTGATCGCTGCCCGAAGAATATCATTGTGTATGCGCGCGCTGAAAAAGCGAAAACATGATAGGCCGATAAGAGGGCGAGGCAAAGGCTGTATAGGGTGTTTGCAAAAGAGGGTTCAGGATGCTCTGAGGACGGATAGATAGTACTCGCGAAACGAAGAGAAAAGTTCTGACAAGATGAGTCGAAAATTGATGTTGTCGGAGTTGCGAATAATTATTTATGTTAATCAAAGCAAGCGACCTGCTCGCTCCTGGCGGACGGCCGTGAAATGCGTTCCGCCATTTCTTCATTAGCGTGTGTGTGTGTGTGCAAATGACAAGGAAATAGACGCTTGTTGTTTACGTTCCGTGCAGGAGCGAAGAGACTTTGTTTTAGGGATTTCTTAAAGCCTGGCACTCTCTTCGCCGATAAATTAAGGCTAGAGAAATTAATAGATAAAAAATTAATAAATAAGTGGCTAGAGAAATGGATGGAGGAACAAATTACAGAACAGGGAATGCACAAAAGCACCAGAAGCAAGCAAGTCGCTTGCTTCAATTCAAACAAATAATTGCTCATAATTTGGACAATACTAATTTTTCGACCCATGTTCATTAAGACTTTTTCCTTCCATCTTGTGAGCACTATTTGCTCTTAAAGTCCTGAATCCTTTTCTCAAACACCCTGTATAGTTGGCGAAGCTTTACAAGAAGAACCGGCGGCGTACTTGTTGAAAGATTTGCCTCGGCACGCGAGCGAGGCGATACGATTGCGAGGAAGGCGGGCGAAATTTCGAAGCGTCGAAACGCCGGTGACTCTCCTCGGCGGCAGAATAAATCCATTTAATGTCTCTTTCGACACGTATCTCCCAGCATCTCGCCGACTGGCAAACTCCACCTTCCTCAGGTGGCGCACATGCGCCGTGTTTCCGTCAATCTCCGGGAGCGTCATCAGGAACGCAAATATTGACTTACAGGTCGGAATCGGGACTCCGCGAGAGTATATCGATCGCGGCGAGCTCCCCGAACGCGGGGGCGTGTTTGTTTCCCGAGCAGCGCGCCATTAGCCGATATACAGGGTGTCTCAAAACACACGGTTGTCCTTTGGGCGTGTGAAAAAGAGTGAAATCTTGAGTCGAAAGTTCCTCTTCCATTTTTTCCTCCGACCATTAAAAATGAAGTTATTAACGAGGAAAGTCGACCAATGGCGTGGCGTGCACGACTGTCGCGCAGTGCCGTACACTGGCACGGGACTGCGCCCTACGCTGCCGCCGAATGTCTTTATCTGATGATATTAAATAGCTCATTTATCATCCATTTGATGAGCTAATTGATTTATTATCATTTTTAATCAACAAAAACAAAAAATCGATTGAAAACAAGTTTAAAGATAGAAATTTTATTAGATGTTATTTTAAATGATAAAGACCAATGGTTTTTCAGTGGTCTTGAAAAAGATCGATTTTTTAGAGCGCCTGTTGAAAACGTTGTTCGCAGAAACTACGTAATGTGTGCGGTTCCGTGTATTCTTTTATAACGTGTTAATTCATCACAATAAATTCTCGTTTTACCTTTTGTTTTGCTTTTCCCATGTTTACGTTTCTATCTTCGGTGTCTCGCGGATTGAGAAACGGCTGACAGGACTTGTTGTTATTTCTTGCACGAGATACTTTTCAGTAGTGATTCCCCTCAATCCCCTAAACGCGACGAGATTTAAGACAAACAATAAACTGTGAAGACAAAGGCAGAAGTGAGATATTTTCCGACTTTTTAAGCTCATCAAATGGATGATAAATGAGCTATTTGATATCATCAGATGAAAACAAATTTCGGCGCCAGCGCAGGGCGCCAATGTACGGCACTGCGCGATCGGCGGTGCGCGTCGCACCGCATTGGTCGACTTTCCTCGTTAATAACTTCGTTCTTAATGATCGGACGAGAAAATGGAAGAGGAACTTTTGACTCAGAATTTCACTTTCTTTCACACCCCCAAACCGTGCGTTTTGATGAAACACTCTATATATACAACGCCGGTCACTCGATACGCGAAGTCGAAAAAATCGACGCCCTCTCCGCTCCTTCGTCGGCGGGCCGGGCGCGTGTCAGCGGCGAGTCACGAGGATCATTGCGCAACGATTGCGCGAATAAAATGTCGGCATCAGCAGCCGCGCACGCGAGAGCTCAAATCGGACGATTCGCTCATGCGACGCGTCTCCGCCGGCTGAGAAAGCGATACCTCGCCTGACTGCAGCCCTGTTCTGGGTAACTTCTTAACGACAATATTGCTAGCATGATTCGCATCCTTTCCGCCGTATATTATA